>NC_056745.1:650743801-650833801 GCF_019279795.1 Protopterus annectens | reverse complement strand
TTATTGTTCACATCTATTTCTCAGAAGTCCAGGCTAAAGTTGACAGCCTTTGACTTATCAAGTTTGGGGATGATTGCAAATTGGATGCAGTCACTGAGTCCCCCACCAGTGTTAACAAATTACAGGACAAGCTAACATAGACAAATGACTGGTGCCAAAGTCACAGTTTAAAACTACATGCAAAAAAGGTTCATTATTATCCTCTTTGGCAAAGCAGAATTCCCTGATAATTTCAATACTGACATCACCTCCTAAGTTCAAACCCAGTGGTGTGAGATCTGGGAACACTGGCTGATGGCAATCTGAACTTCAACCACCAAGTCTCCACAGTGGTAAGGAATGCCTTCTATGTTGAGCATCTCATAAGTACGGCCATCACATCCAGGTCTAAGGATGTTATAGCCCCATAGTATTTTACGCTCATCAGACCATTAATAGAGTAAAGTGCTCATCAGATACCTGCAGAAGCTGCAGATACCACAAAAGTTTCTCACTAAGAAAATACAGGGTCTTCAAACCATGGCTTATGTGGATAGACTGAAAGCCCTGTCACTGTACTCTGTATCATATAGGCTGCTGACAGGTGACATGCCTGACCTACAGGCCAGTCTCTGACCCTGCCCTGATGGATATTCTGCACATCCACAAATCAAATGGCACAACAATCACTCAGTCTAGCGATCTTAACCTAGCCTATGACACTAACAGAACATGCTGGAGAGACAGATATATCTCCCAGAGGTTGCCGCTACTCTGGAATAAACTTCCAATTCACATGAAGCAGAGCTCCTTATTGGCCCTATTCAACCCAACCTGGACAAATGGATGGAAGACTGGAAATTCACCTCAGGGGTGGCACCCGTGTCCCTCATGGACAGGGGTAGTCAGTGTTTATCATAGACAAGCTCTGCAAATTATGTCAATCTAACCAAAGACAATTGAGGCAACTCGGGATTAACATGGCTGGGCTTGTAAGGGCTCTAGGGCTGCTAGCCTAGAAACCTCTTATGAACATGTGAACCTACATAACAATGTCAAGGTAGATTTCACAGAGAAAAATAAAACTTACCAATATTGCAAAAACCTTTCTCCTGAATATGTTCCAAGCTAAAATGTTCCATGGCCTTATGATTCCTTCTGTTACATTGAAAACTGGAAGGATTTACTTCGATTATTTTCTTTCCCATTCTAAAATTCAGTTTTAACTAAAAGATGGCTATCTAACTGTGGAGTTATACTAAATGGGCGTTCTTCCTTGTTAAAAAATACTACTGTATAATACAACTGGTTATAGTGTTTGCCTTTACTTTCCACTGCTTTATTTTACTGAATGCAATGGAGTGTAAAACTGTAATGTCTGGCATGAATGACAGACTGTAATCATCTTTGATTTATGAAGGCAGGACAAAGCAGATATCGGGGACATTCTCACAACACAGGGACAGTTATGGGGTATCTGGTGTGTATACCCATTTGTGTGCATTTGTGTATGTTTCAATGTGAGTACTGTTTGCAAGAGAGTGCATGAGTGCTGACATGATGCATCAGCTGCCAGTGTTGACTTGTTGTGTCTTTTGGCTTTTCCCGGTTAGGGGTTGCCACAGCAGAACTCCGGTCCGCTTATTATTGGTAGGTGATTTTTACATGCCGAGTTACCAGCCCTGACGCACAACCTTCAACAAAGGTATGCCCATTCACACGTCTCTACGCAGAAGATGCTCTAGCTGAGAATCTAACCGAACAGCGTCTTACTGTGAGGCAACAATGCTACCGCAGCACCACCACCACAGTAGCTGCCAGCTGGAAAATGTTTATTTGTTCCTGTTTTAATTAGCAGCAATTCAAGTACATGCAGGTTAGCTGATAATGAGGTCTTTCAAACTCCTGCATTGCAGAAACAGGGCCATTTTACATGATGGGTGGGGTTCTTTCTGAATCCCTGACCATATTGTTTTAATAAAACCTTTAGTAAGTCTGAATTTATATAGTATTACAAGTATAATATTTTAATATAACAATTATGTTATTCTTTCTAATTCCATCATTATTTCCATTTAATTTAAATCACACTAATTAGCAGCTATGTCATGTGGAACGTCACACCTCTAGCAGCCTGCACACATCCTTACATTCCAAAGCATTTCTGGGAAATCAACTTAAAAAGCATAATACAAAGAAATGTAAATATTCTGTGAACAAACACAGCTATTAAAATGGTACAAACAGAAATGCTGTCAGTAAAGGTATTCTTTGCATTGATAATTGTCAGTACAGTCACAGTCATTACATCAATGCTATTTATATATATGTGTATATATATATATATATATATATATATATATATATATATATATATATATATATATATATTTTGCATGGAGCATGACAATTAAACATTAATATTCAGAAAAAGACAAACCAGTTAAGCACCAGAGTGGCACCCAGCCCTAACCGTAACAATTGTTGAGCACCCCCTGCTTAAATTGCTAAGGATAGGTCTAGTTCTCTGCAGTAAAACTGTATTGACCAACAAATGACAACAGCAGAACAACATTTTTTTTTCTGCCTCCTATCCATACCAGTAATGCCCCAGTGACTGCCTGTAATAAATTTAAAAAGTGTCTAGAATAACAAGATATGTTAGCAAACATTTTCTGAAGTATACAAACACTGAAAATCAAATATATGTCATTATTTAGTGATTTCAGTACTAGGTGGTTTGTCTGAAAACCACAAATGTTATAAGGAATAGACCAAAAATATGAAGCAATAATATGGACATTCTACAAAAATCTAGACTGTTGGGAGGCATGGAAGTGAGTGTATATGTAACGGACTGCATTGTACTGCCTTTCTGACAGTGTCTGCTAAGTATTTTATGGCTTTGAAAGCTGGCACAACATTTAGTGATCTTTCCCCTATAACTAGTACTACATGGAGCAGATAAAGCTCCATGCACAAGAAAGAACTATAATTGTGTCACAAATAACCTTTAATTATGACTTCTCAGCATGGTCAAAAAGATTCAGCTCCCAAGCTTTGCTCTCGAGGTGAATTTCTTGGCATCCATGTGTTGAGCACATAATATAGTGGTTATGATCGACGACCCGGTCATAATCATGTAGAATTTTAGGCTTAGGGAATGATGGCAGAACTGAGGCTTAGGAAGCAGGAGGGGAGCTCTAGGCTTACAGTCAGTGAAGGTTCGGGTCATGGTCCGTCGAGGCCTAAGTAGTTTAGTGGGATCAGCTTGTGTGATGATTATTTAACTCAGGACAAGCTTATGGAAGGGAAGGTACTTGGTGTTTTAGGTTTCTAGATACACCTCTGCTTGTATTTCATGGATTGGGAGTCAACGACTTTTCTATTTCTGCAAGTAGGTTTCATTTTAATGATATAGACCTATTTTAATAGAAAACACATTCACCATAAACAGCAACTAATTCTCGATGTCACATTCATCTCTCCAGTGATTTTTTCTCTAAAATGAAGACTTCTAAAAACAGATTGCATTTCACATGATGTATAGAATAAAAGTGCAGAGTCACAGGACTGTGTTTCTTACACTTAATGATATCTATTTTCTGCTGTTTAATGCTGTCTCGCCAATATATATATATATATATATATATATATATATATATATATATATATATATAGATATAGATATAGATATAGATATATGCATTGACAAAGGCACCTAAGTACATATTGCAACACTATTAGACTGGCAAAGGAACCATTTCATGTAAACTTAATCCTGACAATCCTTTGAAAAGAACATTGGTCATTAATACATGTAATGGGATATTTGATTTTAACGTGTTTGTTTAATATCTTTTTTTATAACATGTTAGCTGTAGGTTAGATGATACTAGTGAATTCCTTAAGTAAAGGAAGGATGTATCATTTGCTTATGATGTTTTTTATGATGCGGAATTGAAATATTTATGCAGCAGCTTCTGAATGAAGAAAGCCTCACAGAAGCTGTACTGCCCCAGACACAGTCTGCAATGAGAGAAGAGGAGGAGCCCACTCTAGAAGAAGTAAGAACAGCACTAAGGAAAATAAAGTCAGAGAAAACAGCAGGTTCACATGAGGTCACAGCAAATATGATAACGATCTTAGTGAGACAGGGGTAAAATAGTTCCCAAGAGTCACGGCCGGCCTTAGGCATAGGCAAACTAGGCAATCGCCTAGGGCGTCATACAGGCTGGCCTCGTAAAGGGCACAATTTTTATTTATTTTAATTAACATAAAGTTTGCGCTCTTCTCAGCGCTGGAACAATAGGACGAGAGGGACGATTACCCTCCCACTTACAGCTGCAGGTTGGCCAGGAGGCTTAAAACAAACTCTTTACTTTGCGGTATGAGAGTCTTCTCCTTTATGGAGGAACACATGTGTGGCATGATGCCAACATGGATCTAAATACATTCTGCAGTCCAGTGTGGAATTTAAGCCAGTAGTTTCTTTAAGGGATGAGTTAAGTTTGTGTGTGGCCGTTTGGTTTAGAAAAAAGGTAAGTGTATGTGTGTGTGCACTTGTCTGCGCGTGTGTGTGTGTGTGTGTGTGTGTGTGTGTGTGTGTGTGTGTGTGTGTGTGTGTGTGTGTGTGTGTGTGTCTATGTGTAATTTAAACCATTTCTGTATGAGACAGAAAGTGTGTGTGTTTATATGTATGGAATTTAAATTAGTTGTTCTGTTTGTATGAGAGATAATGTGCATGTGTGTGTATTACTGTGTGAGAGTATGTGTGTGTGTATGGAATTTAAACTAGCCGTCTCTTCCTCTGAAAGAGAAGGGGTGTGTGTTGCTGTGCAATAGAGTAGGTGTGTATATGTGTGTGTTGTCTTGTGAGAGAGTTGGTGTGTGTATTTGTGTGCTGCTGTGTGAGAACAGAGAGAAGGTAGGTGTGCATCTGTATAATTTAAACTAGTGGTTCTCTTCATTTCTGAATGAGAGAGAAAGTGTGTGTCTGTGTATTGTATGAGAGAGTAGGGTAGGAGTGTGTGGAATTTAAACTAGTCATTAGTTGCTGTATGAAAGAAGATATGTTTGTTGCTATGTGACTGAGCAGGTGTGTGTGTGTGTGTGTGTGTGTGTGTGTGTGTGTGTGTGTGTGTGTGTGTGTGTGTGTGTGTGTGTGTGTGTGTTTATAGATAGATAAATAGACAGACAGAGGTTAAATTAAGTTAGTGGGAACTGTTTATATTTCCAGAAGGTCTTACTTACTTACACCGGGATGATGAATGTGCCTTTCAAGACATTGTTGTCAAGCAGGCTCTAACTGAGAAACCAAAACAAAAAAATAAATGATGCAACTCTTCAAATGTACAGTATAGCTTAAACAGCACAAACATCAAGGAGCTCTGTTTACAAACAGTTGATCTAATTCTAGACCTTCTACATCTTGACTTAGGGAAAGAACAGGTTTCATCAGATTGGTAAAAAACTAATGTCATTCCTGTTTTAAGGATAATGATTATCATGCAGATCCTACTAAATTTTGATCAATATGTACTTTTTCTAACACTGAAAAAATACTGCAATAAAGCTATGAGGACTGGCTATGATCTGAGCTAAAACATTTAAGTATCACTCAGCAAAATAAGCATGCATATAGCCATAACTGATCCATTGTGAATTGTAATCTTTATTTTATGGGAAAGGGTACTTCAGTCATTTACAAAAAGGTCCACACGTTGAGTCTTCCTATTTCTACTTTAAATGACATTTGGTTGTGTTAATCATGAACATCTGTTTGTGTTTGACATACCTCTCAAGTGTTCAGATTTAGCATAATAGTTTTTGTCTGTTTCTCATAAAATTTGCAGTTTTCTGGCAAATCAGGGAGGACTGAAGTCACTAAATAATGACATGCATATGAGTTTTGAACTTCACATCCTTCACAAAATATATGCTAATACAAATCCTGTTATTCTACCAATGTCCTAAGTTAAAAAGAGCAATGCTTAAAACTATCCCTATTTTTTCAGCCATTGCATTTACATTATTTTAGGCTTTGTCCAGCTTTTTTGCACTAAGAGGTTGAGAGGTATGCATACCTCTCAACAGTCCAGATTTTTGCAGAATGTCTAGATTTTTGCCTCATATTTTTTGACCTATTCCTCATAAAATTTGTGTTTTTCTGACAAATCACTGAGGACTGAAATAACTAAATGTCATACATATAAGTTTCAGTCTTCATTTCCTTCAGAAAATGCCTGCTAAGACAAATTATGTTATTCTTGCAACTTTCTAAGAGCAATATTTACAATCTGTCCCTCTTCTGGGCCCTTTGTCTCCCCACCATACTATTTTAGGCTTTGTCCAGCTTTCTTCTGCTAAGAGGCTGACAGATATGGAGGCATGGTATGTAATGTCCTAGCTGCCGATTATCTGGAGCATTTTAAGGGGGGGTAGGGGTTCTGCATTCCTGAGTGTGTCCTCCTTTGTATAAGATGCCTAGTAACTATAAAGCTGTTGGCAGTTTCTCAGTCATTCCCTATTGCAATATTACTAGCTTACCAGTTTTTTTTTTTTTTTAATGTAACGTTGGCAATTAATTCTTCAAGGGCAGCAGGCACTGAGTTTGTAGATGAAACTCTGAAATGTAAAGTCGTTTGCCTGTAACAGCATCTTTATTATTTACAAATCTGTTTAATGTAGAATTATTCGGATGAATTTTACTTCTTCAGAGATTATGCTTATTGACTGATACTGGTGGATTGTAATGACAGAAGTTTGAGTGACCTTTTATGGTTAAAATGTTCTGAAATGGTCAGTTTTGTCATTATTGGGTAATACATTTTGTTTCATTACTTACTGGAAAAATGTTCAAAACTACAAATTTAAAACACACACTAACTGGTGCTTTATTATACAAGGAATATAATTAAATACAATCAGGAAGGTGAATCAAAGAACAGATACATGTATGCATGGCTTATAGTTTGAAAATTGCCCAAAGGTAAACTTAATTTTCCACTGGCCAGATACATTTTATTTGAATGTAGGTTTTAATGCTGTTTCAATGAATTTGAGTTTCAATGGCAGAGTTTACTGCTCATGCTAAGTCTGTTTTCATTGTGACACTGTATTGTCTAGCAAATGGCTATCACTGTTTGTGCATTTTATTTCAACATCTAATCATTGTAGAAGTAAATAAGTAACAGTATACACACTGATAGGTTTGAACAGTGTTCATGGTAACTGGGGAGAAATAGCCAAGTAATGGAACACTGGTATGGCTGGGGTGGGGGCTACTGCAAGAGGGGCCCCAATCTAGTACCCTGCCTAGGGTCCCATTTGACAATGATCCAGCTCTGCTAATAAAGTATGAGAATAGTTTACATGGCCCCTTTAAATTCCAAAAAAACGCTCCATGGTAGTGGCATCTCCTCCTTAAAGGAGGACCATGAGTGCTTCACATGCACACATGCTGACGTGAGTAGTGGGTCGTGAAAAATTACCATTTTCAAAAGTGGGTCTCGTTCCATAAAGGTTTGGGAACCACTGCTCTACACCAACTACCAGACTGCTGACAGAAATGAGCTTGAGTTTCAGTGAATTTTCAATGGATTATGAGTTTCAGTTCATTTTCATGGAATGGTGAGCTTCAAAGGAAGAAAGTTTACTGCTGCTCATGTTAAGTCTGTTTTCAATGTGCAACTAACTGTTTTGTTTATCAAATGGTAGTCACTGTTGGTGTTGTACAATTTGAAAACAGTGTTAGTGCAGAAGGCTGTGGATTCTACTCCCACCCATGTAGATGGAATGCTGCTATTGCAGTACCCATATGATTGCCAATTATTTGGTGCATTATAAGGGGGGATAGGGTTTCTACACTCTTGAGTGTGTCCTCCTTTATATGAGATGCCTAGTGACTATGAATGTGTCAGTTTTAGTCATTTCCTATTGCAATAGGACCAGTTTACCATTTTTTTAATGTAATATAGACAATTAATTCTTCAAGGGCAACAGGCGCTGAATTTCTAGATTAAATATTTTGAAAACAACCCAAAGGTAAACTTAATCCTCCACTGGCCAGATGCATTTCTATGAATGTGGGTTTTCATCCAGTTCCAATGGCAAAGAAGTTTACTGCTCATGCTAAGTCTGTTTTCATTGCAAGACTGTATTATTTAGCAAATGGCTATCTGTGTTTGTGCTATTCTAGCTTAAGCTACTGTACACAGGGTGGAAAGAAGTTGTTATTCTATTTTCACTGAGCTGTATGGCTCGCTCACCTACCCTAAAGTAAATTAAATTGTTTAGATTAACTTAAGCAAGCCTTTGAAACTAGGCACATGGGCTTCTATTTTCTGAGGACATGACTTTTATAGTAAAATATATGTGAAGGAGCAACAGACAAAGAAGGTTTATTAAAGGAAAATTCCACCATCCTTCACTTGCAGTTTAACTACATTGCAATGTATCTTTTCTTCCTGTGCATTTAAATAATTGAAGGAAATGACAGGAGTGGCTTTCTTGGGGACAGACCTACTTGTGGGTGTGGCTTATAGGGGTGTTTCATGAATATGGTGTGAGTGGGGCAGTACTACTTC
Source organism: Protopterus annectens (assembly GCF_019279795.1). Taxonomy (NCBI): domain Eukaryota; kingdom Metazoa; phylum Chordata; order Ceratodontiformes; family Protopteridae; genus Protopterus; species Protopterus annectens. Next base: position 650,825,234 of record NC_056745.1, on the reverse strand, counting down.
ACCTAAGGAGCCATTTCATCTAAGGCTGGCCCTGCTGAGAGTACCATAGCTTTACGGAGAGAGAACAAGAGACAGAGGTGTATCCCAGATGACTGGAGAATAAGCACATGACTGCCTGTGTTCACAAACAAAAGGGACATCCACAACTGTGGGTAGTACAGAGGTATCAAATTCTGTTACACTGCATGAAAGCTACGGAGAGGGTGATTAATAAATGAAGGCACAGAGTAGTTCTTGAGGAGAAGGGAAGTCTGAATGAGAAGGTCAAAGCCAGAATCAGAGGGGGGCTGCAGCCAAGTGTCAGTGGTAGTATATGACAGAAGAATTCCAAAGAAGCTGAAAAGTAAGGTGTACAAAACAGTGTTGCAACCAGTACTACTATATGGTACTGAAACCTAGACAATAAAGGCAGAGCAGTTATGGAAGCTAGAGATGATGGAGATGAAAGAAATTAGGACATAGTATCAGAGGTCAAAGTAGCTCCAATTACAGATAATGTCAAAGAGAACAGATTATGGTGGTTCAGGCACAATTGCAGAAAAGAGGATGATCTGGTGAAGAAGATTTGGTGCAGGCAGGAAGAAGGCAAGGGGAAACAAGGGCATCCAGCAAAAAAGTGGATGGATTGTGTTAGGGAAGACCTGCGACAGTCAGGCATGTGTGTTAAAGAAGGGAGGAGAGCAGCATTGAATAGAGAGGGGAGGTGACAGTTGACATGACACCCCACCCCATGTAGAAAATGGGAAAAGAGGGGTTGATGATAATGACAATGACTATATTTTATGACTTTTTTTTTCTTTTTTGCTTTTAAGAGCATGTGTCATGGCATTGAAACATTGTAGTGATCTTTGCATAGATTTATTTACATGCTCTGCTGAATTATTTTACATGTATGATATAGAGAATGACAGTTTTAGTTTGATGAATGTGCTGAAAACATACATGAAGACCACTAGTCATTTTTAAGTAATCTCAATTCCTAGAATTACCTTGTCAATTATTTCAATAAAAATTTACTTGAATTACACTTTGGGTCTAAGTTAGGTTTGTCTACAGTAGATTTTTTATATATGCATGTGATAAAACAGTTGGAAATGTGATGACATCTTTATATCACAAACTATTTTAAAGAAATTATTGACTGCATTCACATGGTTTGTCAGCCTGGACATGCGGTTAATAATACACCAAAATTTATTTTTATTCTATACTGACAGAATGTGAAAAGGATTTGTTATCTGATGCAGGTTTTAAACTGTATAAAATTAAAACGAAAATAAAATGACTTAGAAGTGTAAAGAAAGTGGTCTGTCTAAATACATTTTCGGCATAGTTCAAGGCCAGATAGGCAGGGCTAAAAGCATATATATATATATATATATATATATATATATATATATATATATATATATATATAGATACACTAGACAATCTTGATGTACTGAAATGTCGAAATTCAGTACATCGAGACCGAATAGTGGAAAGTGCAGTTAACTGAAACTACACTATGCTGAATCTGCAAATGTCGAATCTGCTGCTATCGTGGTGTCGTGTTCGTGACGTGTGGTGCGGTTTGTGGATTTATCTGGGGTTTCAGGTAAGTGTTGTGTGTTTGAGGATACTGGGTGGGGATTTTAGTGTGTGTGAGTGTATGCGGTGGTGTTTTTTGTGTGTTTGTATGTTTAGTGCAACCTCGGAGTTAGAATATATAAGTAAGGGGGGTGTGCGGAGTGCAGAGGGTAGGAAAGGTAGGCTAGGTGTGTTTGTGTGAGTTGTTATGTTTGTTTACTTAGGTAGGTGTATGTGTGTGTGATTATCTCCTGGTTTGTGTGTGTGTGTGAATGGTCACGGTTGTGGTATTCATGATTATGGGTTTTTCTGTATATGGGTTTTCGACTATTCAGGCTTGAAATTCGACATTTCAGTATTTCGAGATTGTATAGTGAATCCACTATATATATATATATATATATATATATATATATATATATATATATATATATCTGTGTGTGTGTGTGTGTGTGTGTGTGTGTGTGCGTGTGTTTATTTATGTATTTATTTATGTATTTAATTATTTATTCATTAATTTATTTATTTTAGTTAGTTTACATTTCTTAACTGAGTGGAATGGGCACAGCCCTTTCATCCACAACCTAGACATGGATAGTTCAGTGTATCCAATCAGCCAGCACATTTTTAAGAGGTATTAAGAAACCACAATACCCAAAGAGAACCTATGCAGGCACAGGGAGAATATAAAGATTCCACCCAGACAGTAACTTGAGATCACACCTGAACTGCAGAGACTGGAGCACTGGGGCAAAGGGTTTAGCTTAATACTAAAGCTAGGAGTAAGGCTGCACACAGTTATTGCATTATAAAATGAAGGCAGAAGCTAGAACCAAGAATATTGTTTTTCACATGGATCACTACTGCAGTAGCATAAGCTATATGGGTTATATCCTGATAAAGATATAATAGCCAACCAGCTTCCAAAGCTTCAGGGCACCTTCCATGCACCCATACTATTAGCCAACTTGAGCAGAGCTGACTAAAAGACAGGTTTGGGCACTAATCATTCATAATTTTTCTTCCTCCAAAGGGAGTGTTCATCTGCCGACTTGGGCAGTTTTATCCATTTCTTTCAACTTTCTGGTTTAAAAGCCCACATTTGCACTTGTTTCCCATCTTTCCTATAACTAGTCTAGTCCAGATACAGATTTGCTGTATCCAGGACTGTTAGTAAGTGTCTGAGCCCCCCAAGCCTTTCTGTGTTGGAGAGAAGCCTTCTAGCTTATCAGTGGGAGTGGTAAGCACTAGGTAGGCTATCTACCACAAGAGAAGTTGTTTCTGGCCCAGAAATTGTAGTTTATTGGCCATTCGGGCAGCTTTTCCATCTTTCAACTTTTGGGTTTAAAAGCCCATGTTTGCACTTGTTTCCCGCTTTTCCTGTAACTAATCTAGTCCAGATACAGATTGCTGTATCCAAGACTGTTTGTAAGCTTCTGAGCAGTGCCAAAGTCTGCTCTTCAATTTTTCCCTTAGATCTGCTAGTTCTCTCCTCTTCTGCACTTTTACTAGCTTAGTCTAGCACTTTACCAGACTTCTTGTAGCAATTATTCTAGCACACAAAAGTGCTACCAGCACTAAACGTTCTACAAGGAAACAGCTCCAGTACTTATTATTAATGCCCACCCCTCCAAGCATGTCTAAAGGTCAGTTCCCTGAGCTTTCTCCTATTAACCTAGTGAACTTGGGCATCCTGAGGCAATGTAACAACTGCCTCATGTACACCGACAGCCCCCTCCTCTTACCTCCCAACACTCAGACTTGTGAGAGATGCACTTATATACCCAAATTGGAAGCCACACACTCTCCAGCCAAGACCGGAATAGCTGGTCAAGAGGAGAAGGTCAACACTTCCACCACACCACATGGAACGCATAGTCCTCCAGAACACACATCAGCACTGGCTTCACATAAAAACACAAATCACACATCCACTCTCAGTAAAAATCTACCCAAACAGCAGAGACTTCCAAGGCAGAAATGCACTCGACCACCACAATACAACACTAATCATAAGACACATAACTCTCCTAAACATTGCGCCACTTAACTAAAGCCCCTAAGGCAAAACAGCATGCCCAACACACTAGTCATAGGTGGCGTGATAGTGATGCACACTGATGTCCCACTCACTAGGTTGAATAAGGAGAAAGTAACAGTCAGCTGCCTCTCAGGTGCCAGGATCCACCACATAACATGCGCACTCAGGTCCCTCAACAACAGGTAAAAATATGACTCTGTCATTGTACATGTGGGTGTGAATGACCTGAGATGTACTTCCCTGGACTACATGAAAAGAGACATGGATAAGTTATCAGATTATGTAGCCCAGGCAGGTATGACCCTAGCCCTGAGCAGCCTCCTACCATCATCCAGAATGATACCAAAGTACAAGCAGAAAATGATTGATTTCAACAACTGGCTAAGTTTCTGGTATCATTCCAGGAGATCCAGTATCTGTCTGCCTGGGATGACATGATTGATAGACCTCGATGCTTAGCCTAGGCTTTTGCCACCCCTATAGTGCCTTTTTTACAGTGTTCCAAAGACCATATTACCACCGTAACAGCTACAAACAAATGCAATCTGAGGGTCATGTTGCTCAATGCTAGAAGTCTAAATCTCAAAATGTACTAGCTCGAAGCACTCCTTAAAATGGAGAACATCGACATTTGTGCTGTAACAGAGACCTGGTTCAAGGAAGCAGAAAGCACCCCTGCACTACCAGGCTATAACTCATTCCACACCTTTTGGCTCCAGAACTTGGACTGAAGCTCCAAAGACAGTATTGTTTCCATATTCATAAATGATGTGCACATCTCCAGACTGGTAGCCCAATATAATGCATCAGAGATACTTCAGGTGCAGCTAACACTGGGTAAGACAGAGATTCAGGTAGTAGCCTACTATAGGTCCCAACCATGTCCCAAGACTCACACTCCACATTCCTAAGCACCCTGGAGAATATTAGGGTACAACCTAATACTGGGCAACTTCAACTACCCCTCCATTAACCTGGAAAACTGCTCATGTACCAATACACTTGCCCAACGTTTTGTGGAATTCATTAATTCCAAAGCCCTAGACCAGCTCATTCATACCCCCACTAGAGGTAGCAACATCCTTGACCTGGTCATTACTAACATGGGTGACCGTTGCTCTACACCAATAGTCAACTCCTCCCTATTTAGATCCGACCACAAACTAATCACCTTAAAAATCCACATCCCTCCCACCCCCCCATCCCCTGCAAAGGTAACCACCATGAAAAACTTCTCCAAAGCTAACTTCGGGCTCTTAAAAACAGAGGTGGCTAACTTCACGGCACCCATGCAAATGGAGAATAGTTGCATGACCACCAAATCCTACACCAATGCACTGTACGAACACGTACACAAATGCATGGATCTTGCCATACCCAACAGAACCAAGACACTCTCCTCCAAAAAAATAAAGCCAATCTGGTGGTCCCGTGCCATAAACAAACTCTACAACCGAAGGAGGAAACTGATGCAGAATAAGGTGAAGTCCCAAGACTGAAAAACTCCGTCATCAGCCTCAACAAAAAGTTGAGATCCCTCATCAAATCCTCTAAAGCAAGCTATGAAAATAGAATTGCAGCAGATAGTAAAAACAACCACAAGACCTTCTATGGTTATGTAAAGAATCTCCATGGCAATACCCAGATTTGCTCTGAGCTACTGCAGAATGGTACCTCCTATACCGAGTCAACAGATATTGCCAATATACTGGCCGACAGATTCATTGCCAACTTTACCCCCTCCCCACCACCAAAGGACCAATCGCAATACCAGTAGATTGCCAGGCATCCAGTATTACTGCTGCACAGGTTAAAACAGCATTGTCCAAGGCCAAGAATACAGCTTCTGTGGTAACTGACAATATCCCTGGCCGTGTTCTACATGAACAACAGAGTGAACTTGCACCTCACCTGTGTGTTCTGTTCAATCACAGCCTCACCTTAGGCTTTGTCCCTACCAAATAGCGCACTGTTACAGTCATCCCTGTCCACAAAGGAGGAGCGACTATAGACCCTGGGAACTATTGCCTCATTAGCCTGATGAGTCTGATATGCAAAGCTATGGAACGCATCATCATGGACCTAATAAACATAGATATAAGGAATCTCCAAACTGTGGATCCCACACAATTTGGTTTTGTGAAGGGTAGATCATGTCTGCTCAACTTGGTCGACTTCTTTGAGTCAGTCACCAGAGCTGTGGATGAAGGCAAGCTGATTCATACAGCCTACCTTGATTTGGCCAAGGCCTTTGATACCATTCCCCACTCAGGAATCATAGAAAAACTCTCAAAGCTAGACATCAACCCCTATATCACTAGGTGGGTTGCAAACAGGCTCACAGTGTGAAGGTAGCTGACTCCAAGTCAGACTGCTGATCAGTCACGAGTGTAGTCCCACAGGGTTTGGTCCTGGGTCCTCTCCTGTTTGGTATCTACTTCTCTGAAGTCCAGGCCAATACGAAGGGACTCTGGCTGACAAAGCTACTATTAACTCCCCAAGTGATGATCTAGAAAAAGAAGAGTTGTTCTGGCAGATTAGAACAGGAGCATACATATATCCTGGACTAAATGATGCCATTTCTTTGTCTTGCATTCTTAAACATCTGGCCTTGAGGAGATAATAAATACCTTCATCATACCTTTATCATAGTTTTGAACCCATAGACATCTCTTGACTGGCACCTATACACTATAGGGCTTTTACATCCTTTCACACAAATTGTGTTTGAAGAGGGTCATGCCTATATATAGACCATCGCACTTCAACCTGTATAGCATAGTTTTATCAAACCTTGCCAGTACTTGGGCTTTGGGTTTTTTCTCTTTCTTTCTTTTTCTTTTTCTTTTTCTTTCTTTCCTATTTTTAGATGGATAGAGGACATTTACCTTTTTTGGGGGGTAGGCTGTTATATCATATCATGTTATCGCATCAGACACTTGTGTGGTCCTAGTGAGGGAAGGTTGCTATATATCACGTATGTGTAAAGGGCAACCCTGCACCCTTTACAAGGATTGATGTTTCACATTATTTTAAGATAGGCACATTTGTGCATATAACTGGAACCAAGTATAATAGCAAGGATTTTTTATTAGTTCAAATGTGGTTTTTAACAGTATATTATTGAACAAATAAGTGTTTACATGATTAATAATATATAATACATGAATGCTTTAAGAAAGGTTTTTAAAAAATGTTTTTACTTGGTTTTTAATGAATATCTTGAGTGTTGTGATGTATATTTAAAAGTACAAGGAGTTTTTAAATGAAGGCGGGTTCTCAATTAAGAGGCTATTAACAAGGTGGGGTTATAAGTATTTAAACTAACTCTTCTTTGTATTTACTGTTTTGTCTGAAGAAGGTCGGATATTAAGCCTTCCGAAAGTTCTTGTAAAATAAAAGTGCTTACATTACGTTTTTTCACAGTTATCACGCTTGTTTATTGGATTACTTGATCAAAACCTGCAGACAGCTTCCTTCGGGGTTTTCATCTTCATTAGTTTGTTTGGCAGTTTTAGTTTCACATTCCCCAAGTGATGTTGACATCCTAGAGAAAGGCCTCACTGAGACCAACGACTGGTGTCAGAACCATGGCCTTAAGTTCAATGCCAAAAAATGTGTCATCATCCCCTTTGAGAAAAACCCATTTCCCATGAATTACTATATTGATGGTAGTCCACTGAACACAGAAGGTGTTATAAGAGATCTGGGAACACAAGTTGACAGCAACCTCATTTTGACCACCACATTGCCACTGTGGTCAGAAAGTCCTTCTATGTGGCACATATCATTACTAAGGGTTTTGCATCCAGGAAGAAAGAGGTCATTGTCTCCCTCTACTCTTCCCTCATTAGGCCAGTCATCGAGTACAATGCCCCATTTGACATGTACCTCACTAGACACCTGCAACAACTGGAGAGGCCACAAAAGTACCTCACAAAGAGTATCCTAGGCCTTAAACACTTGTCCCATATGGCCAGACTCAAAAAAACTCCAGCTATTCTCTGTCTCATATCACCTACGTAGAGGCAATCTCTGCTTGACTTACAAAGCTATGTCTGACCCAGCTCTGTTAGAAATGCTACATCTAAAGAAATCCCAATCCCTCTGCACCACACACTCCAGAGACCTCAACCTCATTACTTCAATCAACAGAACAAGCTGGAGGGGCAGGTTCATAACCCAGCGACTACCCATGTTATGGAATAGACTTCCCATACATGTCAAACAGAGCACCTCACTGACCCTCTTCAAGAGAAATCTTGATGAGTGGATGGGAAATAGAAAATTCACCCCGGGAATCATTCCAGTGGCTCTACTCGATAGAGGCACTGGGAACTAAGGTCAGGTGGCACGATGCCAGGGTAATCCTATGGGCTAGGCTTGTAATGGCTCCAGGGTCATTAGCCTAGTACACACCTATGAACCTATGAACTTTATTTCATTGCTAGGCAGATAAGTTCCCTATGAGGAAAAAAAACTTCTGCATTATTTTTATAGCAAAAATCTTTGTCTGTGAACTTCTTTTTTTAAACTAGGAGAAAATATTTTTAATGATTGACATGCGACCTTTGAACACTTTTAAATGGGAGTGTTACTTTTTTTACTTTTTGTGATAAAAAGTTGTTAAAAATAACTTTAAACTATTTTTCTGCAGCAAAGGAAGTGTTATTTTACTTTGGAAGGCTAGGGTAAATGTCTAAAGTGTTTTTATTGTGTTTTAATGGGGAAAAGTTACCTGTCTTACCAACTGTTGCTGCCAGGCTTCCCCAGAAATCCAGCACCTTTTCTAGTTTAACTATGGAACCACCTACTAAAACCTTGGTTCTTCCTTTCTCAGGCCAGCAAAAGAAGCAGCTTATCAAACAGCCTTTACTACTACAGCAGGTTACTAAAGTGCCTCAGCTGCAGGTGGGTGACTCTTCTGTGGCCAAATCTGGTTTCTTGGGCCACTCATCTTTTTCTTTGGGACATATCACCATGGGTCGAAGATTACAAACATCTTCTGCTGTTGTCGGAGTGCTCTTAGTGAGCTTAGAGGCCTTGGATACAGAAGTAATTTTTGGACCTTCTGCTACATAATTCCTTGAAAAGTGTGATAAGAGAACTGAGCTGATTCAAGGGTTCTCTTAGGTTTTTCAGCCCTCCTTCACCAAGTTTGTCAAAGGGTTTAATGCTCTTTATACAACTTTCTTTAAAAAACAAAATAATCAGACTGAGCAAGCTGCCAGTAAGCAAACATTTAAAAAGTAATAGCAGAGAGGTTCCAAAAAGAAAGCAAGATGCCCACCAAGAGCAAAGGACAGATTAAAAAATCTGAACTATTTAAAGAATTTCCAACCCCACAATCATACCTGCCTAGCAGTCCCTTAATCCTTTATGAAACTCTAAACTTTTATTTCTCTCTTTGGCAACAGCTTCAGACAGATGGGTTCTGAGAATAATCCATCAAGGTTACATATGACAGTGGGAGTCTTTCTCTCTTTTTCAGGGGATTCTTCCTCATTTGCCAGATAAGACTTTTCTTTTCTCTCCTGTCATTCAGCTTATGTTTACTCAAGGGGCAACAGAAGTTGTCCCTCCTCCTCAGTTAGGGGAGGGGTTTTAATTCAGGACATTCCTGTGCCAAAGAAAGAAGATTCTTGGAGACCAGTTCTGGATCTTTTCTTTCGAAATCTATTTGTGATAGTACCCAATTTCTTAATACTGTCTACTCACAATCTGTTACCCCTTATTCCTCATTTGAGTTTTCTAGTGATCTAACATTTTAAAGATGCATATCATCACATTCCTATACATCCATATAACAAACATTTCTTAAGGTATGCTGTGTCTGGAATACATTATCAGTTCTCTACATTACATTGGTTTATCTACAGCTCCAAAGGTGTTTACAGAACATCTAGTTCCTGTGATAGGCTACTGCAAACTGTAAGGTATTCACATTTTTCCTTATTTAGACAACTTGATTATCTTTGCAGAGTCTTTTTCAAAGTGTCAGAAATTTCTCATTTGAGTAAGGTATCTCCTACACAGGCTAGGATCTGAAAAGAACTTACAGAAGACTTGTCTGACTCCCTGACACAGGATTGATTTAATTGAGTGTGTCCTGGGCACCTTAGTTTAAAGAGCTTTTCTCCTACAGGAAAAAAAAAATAGATGTGTATCTAGATGTATTCCTGAGTTTTCCCACTCAGCCTGCCATGTCAGTAAGGGAACTTTCCCAGGATTCTGATCTCATGGCATCTATGATACTCATTATTCCTCATAAGATTCCACATGAGAAAAATCCGATGGTGCCTGAAATCTTAACATCCCATGATATTTCAAATTCCAATTTTGGGATTTGTGAAAAGGAAGATTTTGTGTTGGAGGCACCAAAATTCTAAGAATTCAGGTTTCCCATTCTCCCTTCCTGCTCTAATATAATCAGTCACAACAGTCATCTCAGACTTTGAGGAGCAGTGACTGAGACAGGCCAAAGCATATAAACATAAAAGAGATGCTAGCGCTTATAAAAGCTCTCAACTCTCTCAACTATCTGGGGTCCCTGGCACCTCTGTAAGTGTTTACAGGCAACATCATAGTCATGTGGTACATAAACAAGAGGGGATTAGATCTGTGCTGACTAGTCATGGTAGCCTGGTATATAGCTTTTCAACAGAGTCTCACTCTACAGGCATCTTACATATCATCAGACAAAACTGTATCCCAGACAAGCTGAGCAGCACCATGACATACCCTCATGAATGTAAGCCAAATTGGGGGTCTTCCAAGAATTGGTCTGAGTGAAAAAATGTGATAAGACTGTACTATACCAGAATTAACTGGAAACAACTGAAATGAGACTGAAACGGAAGTCTTTCTCTGTTAATTACCCAAACTCATGCTGAACAAGTGCCAGTCTCTCCTTTATGGGCCAAGTCTTGTGTACCTTTCAGAATGAATTCTCCAAACACTGTAGTTCATTCAAAAAGGCTTTGTTAGATGTTCAAATATTGTCTTCATTAACAGTGCTGATAATAACAGTGCTGCTAAACATACCCAAAGTTTCTGCACATATCTTCTGATTGTCCTGAATTATGTAAACGGAAACAGTCTTTATTTGACCTGACTTCATTACTCAGGCTTGAGTGTCTGTAATCTTTTCTGTAATATTTAAAACTTGTACATTATTCTGAAAATGAGTGTATTTTAATTCTGTGGCTTTTAAAGCTGATTAACCTGTCTTTGTGAATCTTTATTTAAGTTAGAGTATGAACTGTTAACCCTGCCTATTTTTTTTCCATATCTCTGTATGCTGTAATGGTAAAGTTACACTGTTTATTACCTTTTTTTTTTTTTTTTTTTTACCTTATGGACTGGTGCCTTGATGTACGATGATGTTGCTCTCTTATAGCAAATTAAACCTTTTTTGTTGTTCATAGACTTAAATCTTTAAACATTGCACTGTTTCTTTTTATTGTATAGCCTATCACGCATGAGGACTATTTTCAGAAGACTGAAATTTACACTAAAGAAATAACTTTATAAGTGGTCGTGAAACATAATTACCATATCATGTGTTAACTTGTGTCTATAAAGTTTCTTTTAAATTTGCTCTATAATGCTACTTACCTTTTTTTAACTTTTATGTGCTGTAATAGATGTCTGCCTCCTACATTTGTGTCTGAAATATTTTATGAATATTTATGAGCTATAATAGTTTACCAAAACCTATACTTTCTGTATTCTAAGACTATACCTTTGCATTGTCTGTTAGTGTCCTTTTAATTTTCTGACTAATATACAATAATTAAGTAAAGTGCACTGTAATCTGTAAACTAATTAACAAATTAAGCTTACCCTGTTATGCCTTAAGTGCATTGAATAACTGTCACTACCTATTTTTTAGATAACTTATCTTAATAGTTTACTAAACTTATGTTTTCTGTATTTCAGGTCTGTGGTGGTGCTGCGGTAGTGTTGTCGCTTCACAGTAAGATGCTGTCTGGTTTGATTCTCGGCTAGAGTGTCTTCTGCGTGGAGACATGTGTGAATGGGCGTACCTTCGTTGAAGGTTGTGCGTCAGGGCTGGTAACTCGGCACGTAAAAATCAACTACCAATCATTAGCGGACCGGAGTTCCGCTGTGGCGACCCCTAACTGGGAAAAGCCAAAAGACACAACAACAACAACCTTTACATTTTCTGTTAGTGCCTTTTTTACTCTCTGACTAATATACAATAATTATGTAAAGTGTATCTCTAAATTAATTGACAAATTAAGCCTGCCATGTTATAGCTTAAGTATATTGAATAACTATTACTACCTATTACTTAGATAACTTATTTTAATAAACCTGTAAAAAATAATAATTACCCTTAACTAATAGCTAAATAATGTAATTCTGTTACTTTACCCTTAAAACTAATGATGAATAACATGAAGTAACTATTATTTTTATATTCTGAGATTTGACTGAAATGTACTATACTGAACACATAACTGAGTATGGATGTCCTAATTTGAATCTTGACTGAAATTTACATTAGCGTATACTGAACATTTAAAATAGCTATGTATATTCTGGAAACTAGCTAAACTCCTGGCTGGCTCGCCATTGAAAAAAATGATAAGACTGTACTGTACTGGAATTAACTGGAAACAACTGAAATGAGACTGAAACTAAAGTCTTTATCTGTTAATTACCCAAACTCATGCTGAACAGGTGCCAGTCTCTTCTTTATGGGCCAAGTCTTGTGTACTTTTCAGAATGAATTCTCCAAACACTCTAGTTTATTCAATAAGGTATTATTAGATGTTTGAATACTGTCTTCATTAACACTGCTGATAATAACAGTGCTGCTAAATATACCCAAAGTTTCTGCACATATCTTCTGATTGTCCTGAATGATGTAAACTGAAACAGTCTTTATTTGACCTGACTTCAGTACTCAGTCTCGAGTGTTTGCAATCTTTTCTGTAATATCAGGTCGAAACAAACTACCTAACCTTAACTGACTTCCCTCACTGTATCAGAAGTATATTTTAATAATACCAAAACCCTGTAATGCTGTACATGCCCTCTTAGCCTTGGTTCCCTTAGTTTCCAGGCCTGGTCTTAATCTAACATTCCATTAAGGAATATTCTGTAGCTGGCAAGATTATATCTTTCCCTTGAGAAAAGACCATTCCGTATTTCTGTATTTTCTGCACATTTATGCTTATCTTTCCTTTCTAATAAACTGTCCCTCTTGCTTGACAAGCAAGGTTATTCTTTCTTTCTGCTTAACTGTCTTTTATGCATAAATGAAACACAATTTCTAGACCTATTTACCCTTTAGCTCATCTAATGTCTAATAACTACTTTAAAATGGAAGTCCCCAGTCTAACACCGATTGTGGGGAAAACAATCAGATGGCAAAATTCTGCTCCAGGACTCCACACAAGATGGCCTAAAAGACAGAGGCATTTTCTTTTCCTAGGACATGAATGTTATTATATTGTTTTCCACCCTTTACACTAATATTCTGGCTTACTCAGAAGATTCAGAATACCCCCAACAATCATTGTGGTAACTCTATTCTGACCCAGGCAATATAAGTTCTCTTCTTTTAGAAATGGCCAGGGACAATTACCACAAGCTTCCTCACAAACAGGATTTATTCACACAAGCCCAGGAGTCTTTGATACATCCCATCCCCAAACAATTTCAACTAACTGTCTTGATGATGAATTTTAATACCTTTCAAGCAACTTTTTCTGAGAATGTGCATTAGATTTTAATGGAGACAAGAAAGCCCACTACTAGAAAATCATATATTAGTAAATGGAAAATGTTTTTAAGTTGGTGCCAAAAACATGACCACCACCCATTCAGAGCTATGTTTCTCTGGTAACTATGCTATGGCCTGTCACAATCCTTAGTCAAGGTTTTTCAAGGCCATTTCAACATGTGTGTGCCCACTGATCCCGATCTTTCAATTCTGTCTCATGTGAACATGTTTTTGTAAAGGGTGTTACATAAGAAGCCTCCTATGAAACAAGTAGCACCTCCTTGGGGTCACAATTTTGTGTTCAAAAATGCAACTCTTGCTCTGTTTGAACCAGCTCATCTGTCTGACTTGAGGTTTTAAAATGGAAAACAGTTTTACTCAATGCTCTGACCTCTGCATGAAGAGAATCTGAGTTACAAGGTCTCATGATGGGTCAGTCTTATCACATTTTCCACAAAGGCAGACCTTCCTTAATAATCAGTCCTTTGTTAATGACTAAAGTGATATCCAAGTTTACCTTCAGCCAAGCTATCCATCTCTCTGTCTTCTTTCGAAAACCTAAAAATGTGGAGAAAGGATAATTCATACCTTGGATGTCCAGAGACAACTATGTGGATGCTGCCAGCCCAGCTAGCTGGAATTTTGTAAATAATCATATGTCATTTGTGAATATTAATATGATTCATATGCCTGTCTTACAAATGTAAGAGAACTGTATGTTATGTACTGAGCTTCAAGAATGAACCACAGTGTACCCTACTGGAAAAGAACAAAAATGTATATAAACTATATACCTGTGCAAATGTATGTTTTAATAGTAGAAGCTGTAACACACAGAGTTAACTTGCAAAACTTCAAGAAAATAAATTGAAATTAAAAGTGCTTTGTGATATGCTATAAAAAGTCGTATCAGTGCAGTCAGTAGACACAATGTCTAGAGCTAGACATTTCTTTCTATTGTCTTGGAGAGAAGTAATTACTAGGTCTAAAATGTAAAAGTAATTAATTGTTTTACGACTTGCAGTTAATGAGCAAACATCTGAGAGATATGTATTTTTCACAGAAGAATGTTACATTCTGTTAAGTTTCTTTTAGCCAGGAAACTGAAGGCAGGTGGCAAAGAGTGATGCCATCTAGGCTAACCCAGCAGTAATGTTTTGCTATTAATTTAGGAACTCTCTCAAAGTCTGTGCCCTTTGTGTTTTGTCTTGGACATAGCAAGAACATCTGCTCATCTCCATTTGCCTTGCTCTGTAAGTTAAGTTATTTAGGGCATAGTATCTTTTAGATATACATAGAAATATAGTAAAGATTAGTTTAGATGTTTTCTGTATTTATTTGAGATTGTCTGCAATGTTGTTTTAAAATATTTCCTGTGATTTTGAACTCTGTAGTTACTGTGCTGTTTCAGTATTGTCTTGTTCTTTTGTTATGTATTATTAAATATATTTAAACATTTTAATTGTGGCTGGTTTGTTTAGAGATATTTAAGCTCTTAATGTACTTGCATATGTATTTGACGACACTGTACAGGCCACTCCTAAATAGCCTTGAAAGTCTTGGTCACACTTACCATTTAGATAATAGTAACATTACACAGTAAGATTGGGCACCCTTTGGTAAGAGCCTTACAAGTAGTCAATAAGTAGTGGCTGATGGCATCTGGTACTACCTTATAGTCTGGGCAGAATGGGACATAGCTAGTAAACCTGTTCCAGTCTTTCCCAGGTGTGTGTTTGTCATTGTGTATAAATCAAATCTCAAAGTGTGTGTATGTGTGTCAGCTACTTGGGCAGGGACATGAAACACTGGTTGGACAGAGAGGGTGATGGAGGTTTTGGCTTGGCCACTCAGCTGAGATCTCAGTGCTATAGCTGTGCCAGTGGGGAGTCTTACTGGGGATCTGGAAAAAGAGGGAGAAACCAGCCCCCAGACTGACTGTGATCTCTGTGTGCTCTTAAGGGAAATTGTACTCTATTGTGTGTGTACTTGTCATCCTCTCAATGTGTGCATCCCTCACTGGTGCTAGCGGTGAGGACTGAGGCTCCTTGATTACTGGGCCAGTACAGGGGCATCACATATTAATTGGTTGACAGTGGTGAGTTAACCACATCACATATTGATTTGGCTTGTAGTGGTGTGGATATTGAATTCCTGTAGCCTGTGTACAGTGATTACTGAAAGTGTTTGCACTCTCAGTCAGCCATGCAGTGAACATTCAGAGTTCATATCACAATTGTTTATTTTTTTTTTGTTAGCTTAGTTAGTCAGGGAGAGCAGGCAAGCATGTCAGCAGAGGAGTATGGCAATGTGACAAGGAGCCAGTTGGCTGAGATGTGCCAGGCTAAATGACTGGTGCATACCATCCTGACTAAAGCAGACATGATTGCAGCTTTAGTCACAGCTGCATCACAGAATAGCAACCAGGAGGACAATCAGACTGGATGTGGCTATGTACAACTCTCAGAAAATGGACAGCTCAACCTTTCCACAGGGGACTTAAAAATCTGTCTGGAGTTAAAGAGCCTTGAGTTGGAGGCCAAGCATTTGTAAATAGAAGCAGCAGAAAGACTGAGATATCTGGAGGCTGAGGAGAATGAGAGGCAAAGGCAACATGAAAATGAGATGCTGACTCTTCACTAGAGTTATGGAGGTAATGAGGAAGGGAGTAACCAAACCCCAGAAGCAACAAAGGTCAGTAAATGTCTTCCACAATTTACAGAGAGGGATAATTTTGATAGTTTCATTCATATGTTTGAGAGGGTATGTAAATAGTATATTGTTGACCAAGGGCTATGGGTACGGTTCCTGAACCCCTTACTCCATAGTAAAGCTGTAACTGTTATTTCTAAATTGTCTGATAATGATTGTTTAAATTATAATACTGTAAAAACCTGTCTTTTAGAATGTTAGTTAACACCTGAAGCTTTTAGGAAAAAGGTTTGTGAGCATAGACGCAAGGCAGATGAAAGTGTGTGTGAATATGTTGCTGAACTAAGCACTTATTTTCATAGGTGGGTGAGTGGATGTCAGGTCACCACTTTTGAAGGGCTGGCAGACCTTTTGGTAAGGGAACAAGCCCTTAGCACTTTGCCTGAGGACATGAGAATCTGATTAGCTGATAGACACTGCAGTACTATAGATGAGTTGCATAAGAAGGGAGACCAATACCAAGCAAGCAGGGCATCACTGCACATGAAAGAGATACCCAGTGGTGGTAATAGGTCTAAGGGAACCCATGGTGGGCAGCCCAGACCGCCCCAACAGAGACCGCCAGTAGCAGGGGAAGAAACTAGTCCAGGTACACATCCAGGACCAAGGGTTTGATGTTTTAAATGCAACCAGTGAGGCCACGTAGCATACAGATACCCATGGAGGCAAGGTGGGGAACAAAAGGTGGGAGAGCCAGTAAGTGGGAATGACAAAATGCCAACAGTAGGTTGTCTTGAGAAAACAAGGGTACCAAACTACCACAAGAGGTTATATCCTATCTTAGTGGATGGGAAAGAGGCCACTTTGAAGAGAGACACAGTCTCTGACCTAACAATTGTGAAGCCTGCAATGGTTACAGAGGAGCACTACTTGCTTGAGAAGTCTACTCCAGTCAGAGCTTTAGGAGAGAACCCATTCCAAATACCTTTGGCTAGGGTTCACCTTGACTGGGAGAGTGGAAAAGGAAGCCAGCAAGTAGGTGTGTTTGAGGACATCTCTGCAGATATCCTGATAGGGAATGACTTTGATAATGCAGTACCATGTGTGCATGCAGTTACATGCAGTCAGGCTTGGAGACAGGCATGTGGGTCTGGGAGCCTGGGAGAGACCCAGACAAACCACACACCTGCAGCCTGGACTGGTGAGGTAGTTACTTCAGGGAGGGAGCTACCCTGTAGCCATGAGACTGAAGCTGAGCCACAGCTGCTTTGGGTACTGATGTTCCCTTGGACAGAGTGACTGTAAGGGCAGAGGCGAGTAGTAGTACGTGGACTGACAGTGAGGCACTGCTGTCAGAGGATACCAGACATCCTTTGGAAGGGGAGCTGAGAAGGGGTACAAAGAGAGAGTTAAGACAGGGTCAGCTCTCAGACCCTACATTACAAGGGCTGAAGGAGGTAGCTA
Source organism: Protopterus annectens (assembly GCF_019279795.1). Classification (NCBI taxonomy): domain Eukaryota; kingdom Metazoa; phylum Chordata; order Ceratodontiformes; family Protopteridae; genus Protopterus; species Protopterus annectens. Next base: position 650,807,751 of record NC_056745.1, on the reverse strand, counting down.
GTGAGGCACCTGATTCTCAAGGGAAGGGGGAATCTGTATACTGGGACAAAGAGTTACTGTATAGAGAGTAGACCCCTGAGGGATGGCTAGAGGATGAGAGAATACAGCAGTTGGTAGTGTCCAGAGCCTACTGTCTGGCACTATTAGCCATAGCCCATGATATTCCTTTTGCAGGTTATAGGAGCATAAAACGTACAAAGAGACATACTATGCAGAACTTCTATTGGCCTGGGATTTTCAGAGATGTAACAGGGTACTGCAAGACCTTTGAGCAGTGCCAAAAGGTAGGCAAGGCAGGAAACAACCAAAAAAAACAAAGCAAAGTCCAAACCAATAAATCCAATAATCCACAGGAGAGGCAAAACGACACCACCACAGAAATAGCGTATATCAGTTTATTATCCGCTTTCGTAAAAAACTTCCTCAGAATAAAATAAATGAAAGCAGTTAACTTATTTAAATACAAATGAACAAGTCATGTGGTTAATTAAGCAATCAAACATTTAAATCCAGTCAAAAAAGATTTAAAACAACAGCCTACCATACAGTTTTCAGTTTGAAACAAAATGAAGACGGACTAAACCCCCGTCTTTATTAACATTTAATTTACGTTGTTTCAAAAAACATTTGACATTGATGGCTTCATTAAGACCAGGGGCGATGTCAGATTTAAGTTTGATTTGCCAATAGGTCTCCCTCTGTAAAAGATAATTCTTATAATCCCCTTCCCTCATGTCCTTGTGACAAACCTCTAATACAGAGAATAAAAATTTATGAAAAGAAGGACAGACTAAAGAATGTTTAAAAAGGGCATTGTTTTCATCCTTGGTTTTCATAGAATATAAATGTTCCCTGATATGGGTCTTTAACTCTCTGGTGGTCATCCCTATGTAAAATGTCGTACAGGAAGAACATAGGGCAATATAAATGACCCCAGTGATACAGCAGTTTACATATCCTGGGACTACCAAGGTCCTATCAAATGTAACCACTGAAATGTAATAACCAGTGGATATAAATCTGCACATGTTGCACTGATTGCAACAGTACATACCTTTCTTACCTGACACAAAATTAAAAACATTACTTTTCTGGTTTTCCAAAATCCTTTTTAAATTAAAACTATTTCTCTGAACAAATAATGGTCTTTCTCCCAAAATGTGAAAAATGTCAGAATTCCCTTTTATAATTCTTCAATTTCTATTTAAAATGTGTTGAATGTGCTGACAATCAGAACTCATCTCTAAAGAGCAAATCAGGTTGACATTCATTGTATTGTCACTGTCATTTTTGACAAAAAAATAGGAGTGATCAGTTTTTAAGTTTAATAATGGGAAATATTTATCAATTCGTTTAGAGTAAATGTCTGCACTAGTTTGTGTAAGGGTCAGCTTGTCATATCCCCTGTTGACAAATAGGGAAATGATGAAAGCAAATTCCTGAGCCAAATCAACGTCCTTAGACGTCATACGACTAGCCCTGATAAACTGCCCCCTAGGAATGTTATTAATAACATACTTGGGATGACCACTCCTAAAGTGCAGATACCCGTTGTTAAAGGTCTTCTTCCGGTAAATACGGCTGTGTAACCTATTCTCTTCAAAATCCCATTTGAGGGAAACATCCAAAAAGTTGACATCCAACCCGTTCGTCCCAATGGTAAATTTTAAATAATCTGAATAAGAATTAATGTCAGTGAGAAATTCACCAACAATAGAGATGTCACCATCAACAATAAAAAACAAGTCGTCCATAAAACGACAAAAGAAAGAAATACTGTATTTGCTAGCCAGGATGGGAAAGAACTGCTTCTCCCACCATGACATAACCAAATTAGCATAGGCTGGGGCTGCTGAGGAGCCCATAGCAACCCCTCTTTTTTGCCTATAATAAGTTTTTTCAAAAAGAAAAAAGTTGTTCTCTAAAATAATTTCCAACAACCTGCAAATAAGAGAAACCATATTGTTGGTAAAACCAGAACAACTGGTAGATAAAAAACTTCGAATGGCTTCAACCCCTTCATGATGGGGAATACAAGTAAAGAGGAAACCACATCAAGGGTAAACATAACCTGTCTGTTAGGGTTAAAACCACTTGTGGTGGCAAAATGATTAATTTTACTAAGAAAATGCCATGAGTCACGAATAAATGAATGTTGATTAGAGACAATAGGCCCTAGCACAGCATCAAGAAACAGAGCCAATCCCTCAGTAACCGAATGAGGAGAAGACACAATAGGTCTGAATGGTGGATTTTGTATTGACTTGTGAGTTTTGGGGATCCCAAAAAGGACCCCAATTCTTGGCTGATCAATAATACAAAAGTCATACAATTCGTAACTAATCTCACCATTCATAAGGGCATCATACAAATGTGAATGAATTAAACGATGGCAACGCTTGACATCAAATAGTGAAACAGTTTCATATTCGTCACTGTTGTTTAACAAGTCTAAAATACCATTCACATAAAGTTCCCTATTCATAATAACAATATTGTTCCCTTTATCACTTTTCATAAATCGAAATTTGTTAGTCATTGCTTGTAAATTCTTAATTGCCCTTCTTTCACCACTAGTTAAATTATTCAGATAACTGTGTTCGTTATTTAGCATATGTTCAACATCCTGTATACATGTCTCCTCAAAAACCTTGATAGTGTGCTGTAATTTGGGACAATAAATAGAAGGTTTAACAAAGGCACGATTGGAAACAGGTAGATCATGCAGTAAATAATGCAAATTTAGCTTTCGAGTGTACTGCTTAATGTCAATAACAGTCCTAACATAGTTAGCTCTAGAATGAGGAACAAAATTGAGCCCCAGTTTAAGAACATCCACTTCGTCACTAGTGAAAACATGTTCAGTCAAATTAATAATACTGAAGTGATCGTTCAAAAGTTCTAAGTCTCTTCCCCCGGAGACTGAGAGCCCAAAAATGTTCGGCTCCTGGTCAGCACAGTTTTGGTGGTGGTCTGATTTCTCCGATTGGGAAAAGAAGCTGAAGATGGTAAAGGAACAGGATTCCCAAATCCTGAACCAGAAACAGTGTTGGTCGTAGTGTTCTTAATTACGTTATCTGCCAAAGTTAGTGGTGGAAAATTTTCAGCGACCGCTGGTGGATTCCCATCCACATGCGGGACCTCACCAGTGGGAGATTTGTCAATGGGAAATTTAATTCCCGGTTTTTCATTGACGGTAGAAACAATAGGGTCCAGAGGACCAGATACCAAAGATAAACTGTTCTCAAAATTGTTAGCACCACCAGGTGCAACAGGTTTAGATAAAACCCCAACAACCGGTTTCCTGAACCCTTGTCCGTTACTGTTAGTAAACTTGTGAGGTTTGTTAGAAACACCAAAATTTGTGAAAGCAGAATTATTTTTGTAAGATGCAAGATCCCGTAACAGTTTAGAATGTTTCCTGTTGATATTATCAACAGAAAATTGTTCCATTTCGTTTGAAATAGATACAAAAAACTCAGAAAACTTCTGCTCACCAAGACTCTGTTTAAAATAAGCCTCAATGTCGATAATTTCCTTCTTAAGAAGTTCTTTTTTGATGACATTATTGTCAAAGAGCAACCTTAGAAAACGTAGACCTGCTTCATTGAAAAAAGCAGTCAAAGAGTTAAAAAAAGGGTCTCCGGCGTGCACACCATTGGGGCACTTGAAAAACCGTAAACCTTTTGGAACGATGTTCAGTTCCAAACACCGTGCAAAATAACAATTTTCTACGTGAATAGCATTGTACCTTTTTAATAGCTTTAACAGCTGCCCACGTTTGAAATGGAAGTCCTCATTGTACAATACGTTAGAAATTCCTTCAGTTGCCCCCAGGTTGTTGAAAGGGTTCTCCACACGGTCGAAAAACTGTTGGAAAGTCACCCGACCAATGATGCGTTGTTGCTTCGATGCCACAAGGTTCGGTTGTCGTGGTAATTTATCAAAGTTAAGGTCAGCTTCCAAATCGTGAATAGAACCAGCTGGACTAGAAGCTCTAATGGTAGTCTCAGGATCATTCGCCTTGGTGACTAAAAATTTAAGCGAATTCTTAATTTCGGCTAAAGTAGAAATCAACAACATATTCAAACTCCCGGCATCTGAAGAGGGAGTAGCATGAACACTAAGGTTCAATAAAGGGTCGTCAGCAGCCTCAGCCATGGTGAAAAGCACAACCAAAAAAAACAAAGCAAAGTCCAAACCAATAAATCCAATAATCCACAGGAGAGGCAAAACGACACCACCACAGAAATAGTGTATATCAGTTTATTATCCGCTTTCGTGAAAAACTTCCTCAGAATAAAATAAATGAAAGCAGTTAACTTATTTAAATACAAATGAACAAGTCATGTGGTTAATTAAGCAATCAAACATTTAAATCTAGTCAAAAAAGATTTAAAACAACAGCCTACCATACAGTTTTCAGTTTGAAACAAAATGAAGATGGACTAAACCCCCGTCTTTATTAACATTTAATTTACGTTGTTTCAAAAAACATTTGACATTGATGGCTTCATTAAGACCAGGGGCGATGTCAGATTTAAGTTTGATTTGCCAATAGGTCTCCCTCTGTAAAAGATAATTCTTATAATCCCCTTCCCTCATGTCCTTGTGACAAACCTCTAATACAGAGAATAAAAATTTATGAAAAGAAGGACAGACTAAAGAATGTTTAAAAAGGGCATTGTTTTCATCCTTGGTTTTCATAGAATATAAATGTTCCCTGATACGGGTCTTTAACTCTCTGGTGGTCATCCCTATGTAAAATGCCATACAGGAAGAACATAGGGCAATATAAATGACCCCAGTGATACAGCAGTTTACATATCCTGGGACTACCAAGGTCCTATCAAATGTAACCACTGAAATGTAAGGACCAGTGGATATAAATCTGCACATGTTGCACTGATTGCAACAGTACATACCTTTCTTACCTGACACAAAATTAAAAACATTACTGTTCTGGTTTTCCAAAATCCTTTTTAAATTAAAACTATTTCTCTGAACAAATAATGGTCTTTCTCCCAAAATGTGAAAAATGTCAGTATTCCCTTTTATAATTCTCCAATTTCTATTTAAAATGTGTTGAATGTGCTGACAATCAGAACTTATCTCTAAAGAGCAAATCAGGTTGACATTCATTGTATTGTCACTGTCATTTTTGACAAAAAAATAGGAGTGATCAGTTTTTAAGTTTAATAATGGGAAATATTTATCAATTCGTTTAGAGTAAATGTCTGCACTAGTTTGTGTAAGGGTCATCTTGTCATATCCCCTGTTGACAAATAGGGAAATGATGAAAGCAAATTCCTGAGCCAAATCAACGTCCTTAGACGTCATACGACTAGCCCTGATAAACTGCCCCCTAGGAATGTTATTAATAACATACTTGGGATGACCACTCCTAAAGTGCAGATACCCGTTGTTAAAGGTCTTCTTCCAGTAAATACGGCTGTGTAAGGCAGGAAACAAGGTGAAAGCTCCTTTGATGCCTTTGCCTGTGATTGAGGAGCTGTTTCAGAGCTTAGCCATGGATATTGTGGGGCCTCTGAGTACCCCAAGTTCCACAGGGAAAAAGTATATCCTAGTGCTAGTAGATTATGCTACCAGATACCCTGAGGCACTGGCTCATCATCCATTGAGGCAGAAAAGGTGGCAAATGTTTTGTTAGAGCTTTTCAGCAGGGTAGGTTTCCCAAAAGAAATACTGACTAACAGAGGTGGCATTTTCATTTCATACCTGTTGACTTGTCTGTGGAAGTACTGTGGGGTGAAGCACCTAAAGCCCACCCCCTACCAACCCCAGACTAATGGTCTTGTTGACAGGTTAGACTCTACTCTCAAGATGATGCTACAGGCATTTGCAGATCAGTTTAAGAGGGACTGGGACAATTATCTACCCCATCTGTTGTTTACTTGCAGAGAGGTGCCCCAGGAATTCACATGTTTTTCATCCTTTGAGTTGTTGTATGGGCATAGGGTGAGGGGACCTTTAGATTTAATTCAAGATGAGTGGGAGGGTGAGTGTGAGTCTCACAAGGAGTCTGTTGTGGCATATGCCCTAAACCTCAGGACAAGGCTCAGGCAACTCATGGACTTGGCCCAGGAGAACCTGGCAGAAGCCCAACAGCAGAAAAAGGTCTGATATGACAGGAATGCTTGAGCTAGAGAGTATGCTGTAGGGCAGCAGGTAATGGCTATCATTCCTGTCAGACACAACAACCTGCAGGCCGCTTGGGAGGGACCCTACAAGGTGGTAAGGAAGGTCAGTGATGTTAACTGCATGGTAGAACTGCTAGTCAGGAAGCAGGGGCACAAAATGTACCATGTTAACATGATGAAACCTTACCATCATAAGGAGGCCCGTGTGCTGAGTATTTACAGTGGATTGCAGGAGGAGTCTGGGGGGATCTGGTGACTGATCTCCTCAGTGAGGCTCAGACTGACACCTCAGTGGAAGTAATAGTAATGTCCCAGCAGCTCTCCCCTACCCAGGTTCGAGAAATCCAAACAGTGTTACAGGAGTTTGGGGACATGTTCACTGGGAAAACAGGGTGTACCCACCTGGTGCAGCACCATGTGGATACAGGACTCCAAAGGCCTATTAAGCAGGCACCTTAAAGGGTGCCTGAGAGAGTCAGACTCTGAGGGAGGAGATACAGGAAATGTTAGAACCAGGGGTAATTCCGGAGTCCAGCAGTCCCCGGTCCTCTCCAGTGGTGCTAGTACCAAAGAAGGATGGCAGCACCAGGTACTGTGTGGACTACAGGAAAGTACATAGTCACACAGAGGCAGATGCTTACTCCATGCCTTGGATGTATGAAGCCCTAGAGCAGCTGGGTGGGGCTAAGTATCTTACCACCATTGATCTTACCAAGGGTTACTGGCAGGTGTCCTTGACTCCCAGTGCTAGAGATAGGTCAGCCTTTGTGACTCATTTTGGCTTGTATGAGTTCACAAAGATGCCCTTTGGGATGAAAAATGCCACAGCAACTTTCCAGAGGCTGGTAGACTGTATCTTAGCAGGAGCAAGAGATTTTGCTCTTGCTTACCTAGATGATATTGTCATCTACAGCCATTCTTGATAGGAGCACCTTCAGCATGTCAGGGACATACTGAGCAGACTACAGAGGGCTGGGTTGACCATTAAGCTCAGCAAATGTCAGGTGGGTCTGGAAGAGGTCTCCTACCTGGGACATAGAGTGGGGAGTGGTAAGATCAGGCTAGAACCTGCCAATGTGGAAGCCATTCAAGCATGGCCTGCCCTGTTACCAAAAAGTGGGTGAGGGCATTTTTAGAGACAGCAGGGTACTACAGAAAGTTCGTCCCCAGTTATACTACCATAGCTGCTCCCCTCACAGACCTGACAAGGAAAAACAGGTCAGATAAGGTAGTGTGGGCCCCAGCATGTGAGCAGACATTCCAGAAGCTTAAAGGAGCTTTGTGAGGACCCCCTGTGTTAGCCAGTCCAGATTACAGCAAATAATTTGTTGTGTAGATGGATGCTTTAAACCATGTGGTGGGGGCTGTACTTAGCCAGGTTTCCTCAGAGGGAGAAGAGCACCCAGTGATATATCTCAGTCAAAGGCTCCAACCCAGGGAGGAATGCTATGCAGATGGAGAAAAGGAATGCCTAGCCATAGTGTGGGCACTGCAGAAACTTCAGCCTTACCTGTATGAAAGGAAATTCACTGTAGTTACAGACCACAATCCCTTAACATGTCTACATGAAGCCAGCCAGCAAAATGCAAAGTTAATAAGGTGGAGCCTAGGATTCCAAGCATATGATATGACAGTGCAGCACCGCAGTGGGGTTAGCAATGTCAACGCAGATGTGCTGTCAAGACAGGAAATGGGGTAAGGTATTCCCAGACAGGCTCAACCCTATCAAGCAACATTTCTCAAGGGTCCCCTGAAAAACTAGCTTGAGTTTTCGGGGGGGGGGTTGTGATGTTGCCAGCCCAGCTAGCTGGAATTTTGTAAATAATCATATGCCATTTGTGAATATTAATATGATTCATGTGCTTGTCTTACAAATGTAAGAGAACTGTATGCTATATACTGAGCTTCAAGAATGCAACCACACTGTACCCTACTGGAAAAGAACAGAAATGTATATAAACTATATACCTGTTCAAATGTATGTTTTAATAGTAGAAGCTGGAACACAGATTAAACTTGCAAAACTTCAAGGTGCTATAAAAAGTAGTTTCAGTGCAGCAAGCAGACACAATGTCTAGAGCTAGAAGTTTCTTTCTATTGTCTTGGAGAGATGTAATTACTAGGTGTAAAATGTAAAAGTATTTAATTGTTTTACAACTTCCAGTTATGAGCAAATACCTGAGAGATATGTATTTTTCACAGAGAAATATTACATTTTGTTAAGTTTCTGTTAGCCTGGGAACTGAAGGCAGCTGACAAAGAGTGATGTCATCCAGGATAACCCAGCAGTAATGTTTTTATATTAATTTGGGAACTCTCTCAAAGTCTGTGCACTTTGTGTTTTGTCTTGGACCTAGCAAGAACATCCACTCATCTGCATTTGCCTTGCTCTGTAAGTATGTTATTTAGGGCATAATATCATTCAGATATAGATAGGAATATAGTAAAGATTAGTTTAGATGTTTTCTGTATTTATATGAGACTGTCCTGTAATATTGTTTTAAAATATTTTCTGTGATTCTGAGCTCTGTAGTTACTGTGTTGTTTGAATATTGACTTGTTCTTTTATTATTTATTATTAAATATATTTAAACCTTTTAATTGTGGCTGGTTTGTTTAGAGATATTTAAGCTCTTAGAATACTTACATATGTATTTGGTGACACTGTACAGGCCACTCCTAAATAGCCTTGAAAGTCTTGGTCACACCTACCATTTGGATAATAATAACATTACACAGTAAGGTTGGGCACCCTTTGGTAAGGGCCCTAAATGTAATTGATAAGTAGTGGCTGGTGGCAGCTGGTACTACCTTATAGCCTTGGCAGAAGGGACATTGCTATAAACCTGTGCCAGCCTTTCCCAGCTGTGTGTTTGCGTTTGTGTATAAATCAAATCTTAAAGTGTGTGTGTGTCAGCTACTTGGGCAGGGACACGAAATACTGTTTGGACAGAGAGGGTGTTGGAGGTTTTGGCTTGGCCACTCAGCTGAGATCTCAACCCTATAGCTGTGCCATTGGGGATTCTTATTGGGGATCTGGAGAAAGAGAGAGAAACCAGCACCCAGACTGACTGTGATCACTGTGTATTCTTAAGAGAAATTGTACTCTACTGTGTGTGTACTTGTCATCCTCCTAATGTGTACATCCCTCACTGGTGCTAGTGGTGAGAAAAGAGGCTCCTTGATTACTGGGCCAGTGCAGGGGTATCACACATTACCTTGACAGCAGAACAAAATATTTCAGAACCTTTTGTAAGTTAATCTGTTGTGAAGGTAAGAAAAAGGAACAACTTGTGTCAAAACAGACTATTTAAAAATGGTTGTCTCATGCTATTACTTTTTGTTATACCCAATACAAAAGTACAATTTCAGATAGGGCCAAGGTTCTCTCTACTAAGGCCTTGTTTTATCTGTGGCATTTTGGAAATGGTTGGATTCTACAAGTATTTTAAAAGCAACAATGTGGTCATCTGTGCACACTTAAAAAATCATTATAAGCCAGATTATTTCTCCAAGTCTATGACAGGCTTTACTAGGACCATTCTTTTGGGGTTTCTGGACTTTCCTCCTTCACCTCATCCAGGTAATGTAATCTATCCAAATAGCTTATGCTACTGCAGCAGTGCTCCTTATGAAGACCATAGTAGAGATGTGTAAGTAAACTTACTGTAACATTCCTCCTCTGGGCCAGTGATCAAGGAGCCTCAATCCTCACCACTGAGACCAGTGGGGAATGTTCACTGTGAGAATAAAATAAACATACACAGTATTTTCAGATGCAAACCTCGGCACCAAGTACAATTTTCCTTAAGAGTACACAGGGAATGCATACTCCAGTCCTGAGGCTGGGTTTTATCTCCAGGCCCCAAATAAGGATCCTTACTGATCACTACAGAGCTAAGTCCTTAGTTGGATGTTTCAAGCCAAGCCTCCACCACCCTCTCTGTGAAATCAGTGCTCTCAGTGTACCTGTTCAAAGTAGCTGTCACGCACATACTTCCTTTGAGATTTGATTTTCATACATACACACACACACACACACACACACACACACACACACACACACACACACACACACACACACACCTGGGAAAGGCTGGCACAGTTTACCTGCTCCACCACCTCCACCCAGACTATAAGGTAGATTCACTGCCACCAGAAAACCTAAAGCTAACTACTTTAAGGCTCTTACAAGGGTACTCAATTATACTTAGTAAAATTAATATTTATAGAAATGGTAGTTTTTATCCAAGCAGTAAGACTTTCAGGAACATGGAGTCACAGTGCCACTAAATGAATGCACATACTCTCAAACGTTAAATATTTTCTAAAAGACCAGCCATAATGAAAGGTTTAGATATATTTAATAATAAAAAAATGAAAATACTGAATATCTATTTACAATAAACACCAATGTTTCAATCACAGGAAATACAAAAAGCAACACAGATGAAAAGACTCATACAGATACAGAAAAAAAATGCATTTAGCTAATTTCACTATATTTTTCTAACTAACTAAAGAATTACTGTCCCCTAGCTACTTACTAAAGAAAATCATGATGAAAGTGGATGATTGTCTCTTGTCAGGTCCAAAAACAGAGTGCACTTATCACATCTCCCACTAGTATTCAAATACAATTTCAGTGCTGGCTACAGAATAACATCACATTTGTTCACCTGACTCTGCGGTTACACACTACCTCCTCACTAGAAACTGAGCCAGGATCTGGCAAAAATGTGTCACATTACATACAAAGAACTTTAGCTAAGGTTTATTACAGCATCTGGAAATTTTAAAACAATTCCAACACATTCACTCTTCCTGCAGAAACTAACAGGCTATTCTCTGGCAGCAGCATTCAGACCTGTGAGATAAATTCTTTATGGCCTAAACCAAGCCATTCAATTTCAGGCTCTTTTTCTTAAGGTTAGCTGGGTTGAGCTTAACCCCTTCCCTTCCAATATCCTCTGTTAAAATATATACATTTCATCAGTTACATCAGTCTATATTACCAAATCGAAAAACCTTTTATGCGAATACCTAAATGTCGACACCTATAACGTGAACCGCAAAAATCCTGAATGCACTAAGCGAAAAATAAAATAAAGAACTGTCATAGTCGGCCAACCCCACCACCCACTACATATTACCTACCGAAACAAAATAAATAAACCACATACATACACTAACTAAACCCTACTTCTAACCTAAAGTAAAGCACCAAAACCCTACTTCTAACCCTACACTAAACCCCACATACACAATTAACTATGCACTATCCTTAACCCCTTCCTAACCCTAAGGTCTGTAACTACTGCACACGTCCCTTACAGACATGCACCCAGACAAAATAAATAATACACATACATACAGTTAAATAAATCCCTACTTCTAACACTACACTATATCTTACATACATTACCTATCTATTCACTTACCTTAGCCCACATCCTAACTCTAAAGTCCTATATATCGCACACTTACCTTACGGAGCTATACCATAGATGGGTCAACCATTACACTTCAACATTTAAAGTTTCGCTATTTCGGTCATTCGGCGTTTCTGTCTTTCCCGCAATCCATGTCGCTCTTTTCGTATTCGTGATTATGGTCTTTCGATCTGGTCATAGGAACCCGTTACTCCAATACAGTCTGACATACATGTATATTTATTTTCTGTCCAGCAGGACCCACTGTTGATACATTTTTAACACAAGCAACTTTACAAATTCATTTTAACACAAGCATCTGTACAAATCAGTTTAATATTCAAATTACATATAATTCTTTACAAAACTCCAGTTAAATATATTAGCATATTTTACACATGCACTGTCCTATTCTCCCTGGCACAGCTGGTACTACCTCACATCATCACATCTCTCCCCCTTTGAAGACTCAAGGTAGTTTTTCAAGTGACCCTGGAGAAACTTTACTTGAAGAAAATGACCCTGTCTGGGAACACGTTAACCCATACCCTGTCTTGACAACCTATCTGCACTGGCATAGCTGACCCTACTATGGTGTTGCACTGTCATGTCATATGCCTGCAACCCTAAGCTCCACCTTAATAATGTGATATTTTGTTGGCTGGCTCGATGTAGCCATGTTAACAAATTGTGGTCTATAAGAACAGTGAATTTCCTTCCATACAGATAGGGCTGTAGTTTTTGCAGTGCCCATATTATGGCTAGACATTCTTTTTGTACAGCTGCATAACATTCCTCCCTGTGTTGAAGTCTATAGCCAAGATATACAACAGAGTGCTCTTGTCCCTATGAGGAAACCTGGCTGAGTACATTCCCCCACCCCATGGTTTGAAGCATCCATCTGCACAACAAATGTGTTGCTTTAATCTGGACTAGCTAGCACAGGGGGTCCTGCCAAACACCCTTTAAGCTTTTGGAATTCATGCTCACAGGCTGGGATCCACACAACCTTTTCTGACCTGTTTTTCCTCATCAGGTCTGTGAGGGGAGCAGCTATTGTACTATAATTGGGAATGAACTTTCTGTAGAACCCTGCTGTCCCTAAGAATGCCCTCACCTCCTTTTTGGTAACAGGTACAGGCCATGCTTGAATAGCTTCCATTTTCGCCGATTCTGACCTGATCATACCACTCCCTACTCTATATCCCAGGTATGCCCCAGGTAGGAGACCTCTGCCATATCCACCTGACACTTACACTTAATGTACATTTTGTAATTAATGTACTTTGACACTTAATGGTCAACTCTGCCCTTTGCTCAGGATCTCCCTGAAATGCTGAAGGTGCTCTTGCCAGGAGTGGCTGCAGATGGCAATTTCATCCAGGTAAGCAGGGGTATAATCTCCTGTTCCTGCTAGAATACAATATACCTGCTTCTGGAAGGTCGCTGGGACATTTTTCATTCCAAAGGGCATCTTCATGAACTTGTATGATCTGAAAGGAGTCACAAAGGCTGACCTCTATCTAGTGGTGGGAGTAAAGGGCAACTGCCAGTAGCCCTTGGTCAGATCAATAGTGGTCAGATAATTATCTCCAACTAGCTGTTCTAAGGCTTCATCTGTCCTAGTCATGGGGTATGCATCTGAGTCTGTGTAACTGTTTAGTTTTCTGTAGTCCACACAGAACCTGGTGCTGCCATCCTTCTTTGGTACCAGCACCACTGGGGAGGCCCAGGGACTGCTGGACTCCTGGATTACTCCCAGTTTCAACATTTCCCATATCTCCTCCCTCAGAGTCTGTATGACTCACTCAGGCACCCTGTAAGGGGACTGCCTGATAGGTCTTTGGGGTCCTGTATCGACATGGTGCTGTATCAGGTGGGTGCATCCAGCTTTCCTAGTAAACATGTCTCCAAACTCCTGTAATACTGCTTGGATTTCTCAAACCTGAGTAGGGGATAGCCACTGGGACATTGCTACCTCTTCCACTGAGATGTTAGTCTGAGTCTCACTGAGGAGATCAGTCAACAGATCCCCATCAGACTCCTCCTGCCACCACTGCAAGGGTCTCCCTATCATTGTAAGGCTGCATCATGTTAACAGGATACATTTTGTGCCCCTGCCTCCTGCCTGGCAGTTTTACCATATAGTTAACATCACTGACCTTCCTTACCACTTTTAGGGGTCCTTCCCAAGCTGCCTGCAGCTTATTCTGTCTGAAAGGAATGAGCACCATAACTTGCTGTCCCCCAGCATACTCCCAGGCTTGAGCATTCCTGTCATACCAGACCTTTTTCTGCTGTTGGTCTTCTGACAGGTTCTCCAGGGCCAAGCCCGTGAGCTCCCTAAGCCTTGTCCTGAGGATTAGGACATATACCACAACAGACTCCTTGTAGGATTCACACTCACCCTCCCATTCATCACAAATCCAATCCAATGCCCCCCTCACCCTATACCCATACAGCAACTCAAAAGGTGAAACATCTGTGGATTCCTGGGGTACCTCTCTGTATGCAAACAACACTGTCTCTTAAATTGGTCTGCAATTGCCCTTAGCATGATTTTCAGTGTAGAGTTTAAAATCTTCACAAGACCATTAGTCTGGGGGTGGTAGGGGGTAGTCTTTAGCTGCTTCACTCCACAGCTCTCACACAAACAAGCCAGCAGGTCTGACATGAAATTGGCACATCTGTCTGTCAGTATTTCCCACAGGAAAACTACCCTGCTGAAAATATCTAACAAAGCATTTGCCACCTTCTCTGCCTCAATGGAGGACAGAGCCACCGCCTCAGGGTATCTAGTAGCATAATCTACTACCACTAGGATATATTTCTTCCCTGTGGAACTTGGGGTAGTTAGATGCCCCATAATATCCATAGCTATCCTCTGAAATGGCTCCTCAATCACAGGCAAAGGCATCAAAGGAGCTTTGACCTTGTCTCCTGCCTTACCTACCTTTTGGCACTGCTCACAGGTTCTGTAGTGCTGTTATATCCCTTGCAATCCCAGGCCAATAAAAGTTCTGCATAATATGTCATTTGGTATGCTTTATGCCCATATGACCTATCCTCTTTGGTATACCTAAGATACATAAATCTTTGATCAATCCACCTATGAGACCATTAGTTGATGTACGTAACAGTATGACATATCCTTGTGCCAAAATGATAGATACAATTCTGAAAAAATACGTATCCAAAGAAAAAGCTATATGTAAGGATTCGTGGTCATTTTTACATGATATCAACAACTTTGAGTTTAGTGACACACTCAATTTTTTAACGGTAGATGTAAAAGATTTATAGACTTGTATACCACACACTGAAAGCATAGAATGTGTAAGTTTTATTTTAAGGAAACATGGTGCTCCGCAGACTGAAGTGAAACTAATAGAGGAAATGTTAGACATTGTCTTGTCCTATAATTTTTTTACTTTTGACAACAAGATTTACTTGCAGAAAATAGGCGTGGCCATGGGGTCGCCGTGTGGGGGTAGTTTTGCGAACCTGGTCATGGCCTATTGGGAACAAGAACTAGCAAGTAGGGACATCAATACTATGAATAAAATCAAATATTATACACGATTTTTGGACGACATTTTTATCCTATTAGAAGGTAATGAGATTTTAGCAACTGAACTAGTATCATTATTTAATTCTAGTTCTGATTTTCTAGCCTTCAAATCTACATATAGCAATGATAGGATAACTTATTTGGATGTCGATTTACGTAAAGATCTAACTAACAAGGTTTTCTATGCTAACATACATAGAAAAGAAACGTATTCCAATACATTTTTACATTATAGTAGTAGTCATCCTTCTTATCAGAAGAAATCTGTAATTAAAGGTCAATTAGTACGTGCAGCTTGAATGGTCTCTAGGAATGACGACTTCTACAAGGAATGCAAGCTTCTAGGAACTATGTTCATGAGTAGAGGTTACCCCAAACAATTTGTGGATAATTTGATCCAAGAAGTAACCACTAAAAGAGAAACAGGTATGTATCAACCCATTCTTAGTGCTACTACACAACAGGTAGATATCATTTGTACTACGGATCTTTCATCAATGAAATTAGCTTTTATCACCCCCTTTAGCTCAGATGGTGACATTATTAGCTTAATTATGAACAAAAATTGTAACATCATTACTAATGACAGGGTCATCAGTAAAAAACTCCCATCTAAACCAAAAATAGTATGGAAAAAAGGGAGAAATCTTAAACAAATTACACAAAGTAACATTAGGACATTGTCATGGCAGGCAGGTATGTTCCATTGTAACATGTGTAAATATTGTTCATATATGAACACAGGAGAAAGCTTTAATATCAGGAATATCATGTAAAACACAAATTTAATTGTTCATCATCAGGAGTAGTATACCTTGCTCAGTGTCAACTATGCCCTGCCTTTTACTTTGGGAAGACAGACAGGAGGTTGCGTGAGCGGGTATACAAGCACCTGTATGCTATTAAGAAAAATAAAACAGATAATGCATTGGCTAAGCATGTTGTTGGAAATAGTAACTACACTTTTTGTTCAGAGCAGTTGATACCATAATACCAGATAGTCGTGAAGGGCCTAATCAAGTATTATTGGAAGTGCTGGAATTGTATTGGCAGATACGTTGTTTTGCTAATGCTCCCCCCGGATTGAACGAAATATGTTCCCTATACCCTATTTTGAAGTTAAAGAGTTTGTGTCGTTGAAACACTCCGTTCATAGTATTTAATTTCTTGACACTTCAGGTTAGATACTGTTTTTAGCATCAAATTACTAGATATTTAATTTGGACACGTATATTTGTTGCAATAGTTGTTTGATCTATTTTGGCACCAGTTATTTTAGCGTCTTTGTACAACAAAGACATTGAGTATAGGAAATATTTTAATTTAGTATATATTGTTGTGTGAATGTAGGACAAAGTATAAGTTTATTACTACTGCACAAATAAAATACTTTTTTATATTTGTTTTAATAGTGTTTGGTTGGGTCTTGCATATTTATGCATTTTATCGTTCATCATATACATAAACAAGAACAAAATATAATCAAACATAATAATTTATGATGTTCGATATTGTTTTATATAAGTAAAAATTTTGTTTACTTATGTGCATGAATGAGCAAGCTATCTTTACTGAATACATGTTAATTTATTTGCCATAAGTAGAATATTATATAGTCAGTACACAAAAACATATTGGGTATTTGACTTCCGGTATGTGTGTGATCATAGGAATTAGCGATCCCAGTTTATGTGATCGCATGTTATATCTGTGCCAGTTTTTTATACTATACATGGCATATGTCAGTACATTGTTATGTACATATTTTGGTACACTTGGTATTCATTAGTAGGTCGATCAAGGTGGTTTGTAAATAACCACCATGTATCGTCCGACTATTTGAATTTACGCTTATTTTAAGTTAACTATTAACTGCAATAGTGGATAGTTCTGTTACTATTGCTCCACTTATTCATAGAAATTAATTAAGATTTTACTAGTGAATACTTTTATTATTGAACTGTTCATGAACGCAATACATGTTACACAGGTTCAAAAAGAAGCACTGAATGTATTCCTAGGTTTACTGCTTTATTTGTTGTTAGTTGCTTGGCAACGGTGCTTGTATTTTGGCGCCATAACTTGCATTTAAACTTTACAGTTCTTTCAGTTCTGTTTGTCTGAAGAAGTCCCACAATCTGTGGGACGAAAAGCGTTTAACTTCATGTTTGGTAAATAAAGTATTCTTCCTTTTTAACAAGCAAGTGTCATTTCACATTGGTTTTGGATTTTTGGACAGTATTGTGTATTGGAGTGCTCGTTTCAGTTCAGACAAACTTTTTATATGCTTAAGGACTGTTTACATATTGGAGCCGCTGTTTCCAGTTCGTTGTTTTCACTAGTTCAACAATCTTTATTGTTTGGTCACCTTCTAGCCTTCCCTCATGGGTCCACTCTCTGTACAGTAACCCTTTTTTTCCAGTATACACACTCTCCTTTTCCTTGAGAATCAGGTGCCTCCTTAGCTAACTCCATCAAGCCTTGTAATGTAGGGTCCGAGATCTGAGCCTGTCTCAACTCTACCTTTGTGAATATTCCCATCTCCCCATCTGCTTTAACACAAGCAACTTTACAAATACATTTTCACGCAAGCATCTGTGCAAATCAGTTTGATATTCAAATGACATATAATTCTTTACAAATGTCCAGCTAGCTGTGCTGGCATATGTTACGCACACACTGCCCTACTCTCCCTGGCACAGCTGGCACTACCTTACAGTATCACATTTACCATAACGGTAGATATTCGAATGATCACTGTTGCAGTAACCACTCCCTTCCCCATCTATCTTACTTTTGCATTGTTTAATGCCAGGATGTAGACTTTTGTTGTTATATTCCTAGCAGTGTCCTCTCAGGGCTTTAGTCTCCCTGTCTCTGTTGGTGTGAGATCTCTGAAGCACTTGGCACACCTTAACTTGATGTCACATGGAAGTGCATTAAAGTTTCACTGTTCTCATTTTTAAAACACTAGAAATACAGGCATGGTCATTTAAGCACTTGCTGCACCCATTGCTACTCTAAGCTGATGGTAGTATTCACCCTGAAGGTATAAAACATTGTTATGTAAGACTATAGCCATAAAGTCATGTAATGTCACTAGATAAACATTGATAAAGCTGTCATTTTATTGTCATCACTGACAAAATTAAGGATGATGGAAGGGGGAGAGCTAGACTCGAATACAAGGAATTACTTTAGCAGTTATGGATTATGGTACCATACAACCTGGCTTCCATGACCACACCTCTATTTCTAGTGTTTTAAAGATGAGAGCAGCAAAACTTTAATGCACCACGTCCATGCTGTGTAATATATTTAATATTTTTAACATCTTAATTAATAAATTCAATAGTCCTAAGGAATTTATGTGTTGACGTTGATGTAATAGAAATGGCGTGAAAAAATATGTTGGTTTACAGGAAAATACATTTCCTTTTTTAATAAACATTTTTGCTAGTTTTATTAAAACAAGGTTTTAACAATTTTATTGTTATAATGTACTTGCAAGTCTTTCATTTTTAATTTTCTTTCTACCATAACCATTTTAATAATTTAAAATGCTTTAAAATGTTTCCCATGGAAGCTTTACTGGTGCAGCGGTAGCGTTTTTGCCTCACAGCAAGAGGTTCTCCCATTCGATTCTCGGCTTGGGTTGGGAGTGCCTTCTGTGTGGAGTCTGCATGTCCTCCCCATGGTTGAGTGGACATTCGAAAGACATGTGTTGAATGGGCGTACCTTCATTGAAGGTTGGGCGTCGGGCTGGCAACTTAACACCCTAAAAAAAACATCTGCCAATCTTTAGCAGATCGGAGTTCCGCTGTGGCAACAGAGACAGTTAATTAGCAATTAAGTGACTGGGAAGGTATCAACGTATATAAAAGATGAATTGAACAGCTATTGTTAGATTCTGATGCAATTGCATTCTTGCTGAGATGAAAGCGCTTAATATTTTAAATAAGTGACAATGTGAATGTGAAGACTCTGGTATTCTTCAGGGTTGTTTTTTGTTTATCTACACACAGAGTTACTCTGCCTTGTTGCTTACAATTCCTACCTTGCCCCAATATTGCTGACTATGTTGTCCATATTCTGCACCAATAGTTCCACAACTACATTGAAAGGCAGAAAAAATGCTTTCATCAAGGATGGTTGGTGTCACTTCTGGTACTAAAGTAAGCAACACTCGAATGTCTCAATGACTTGACACCAGAGTGGAAACACCAAAATGAATTAGTATGTATGGGCAGGTAAACAATGGTCATTATTTACAGGGCTTTGTCTGAAATCCTGTCTCCAACTAAAAGAACAATCAGGAAACAGCTGACTTCTGACTTACCAGCTTCATGTTTACCCCAAGCCTGAAGAAAGCACAAAATGTTGATTTTTAACAGCATCCTCTTATACAAAAGAACTGCTTTGATCCTAGTCATTACAATAATTGGCCACTCCAACCATAATTATATATAGCATTTTTAGTTAAATGCAACTGTTTTTTTTTTCAGAACTTCAGCTTCACATATTTTTTCTTCTTGAGTTTTTTTGCATTATTTTTAAAAAGTGTTTCATAGTGCTGCTGATGATGATACAACTTTGCTGTGTAAACCCTGTTCCTTTCACACCCCTACAACGTTAACCAATCTCAATAAAAACGCTTTATATAAGACTAGCACTCACCCACAATATTACCCGTTTTACTCCAAAAATGTATTTTAGAACTTAAACTGTATCAGCCCGCATCAGTTCTATTTGATATAACTGCTCAGTAAAATAAATTTCCCACGTCACAGTGCCCATAATCACAGTCTAGCACCCACCAACAACCAACACCCTAAAAAGGTGGGAGATTTTTATATGTATTTTGGTCCCACTCTCTTATCACTATATTCATTTTGTTTATTTGTTTCTTTGTTTATATTTGTATGATGGGGTTGCCCAGTGGGTTGTGGTCCATTTTCAATGAAAGCCCCAGGAGAAAAGCTCCAGCCTACAAATGCACATCTTTACACCACTTCCACTACAAGTGGATGAATGGCAATTCTCCATAGTGCTCACCCCTGGTACCCAACTCCCTGAAAACTTTGCATAGGGACAGTCCCCCACACTCCCTTAAATAGCATCATCAATTCCATGGTCACACTGTAAGGAGAAAGGGGGCAAGCATCAGGAAACGGCACTTAGAGCCTGCATGACTCCCTGACAGTGTTTCTCAGTGAAGATGCTGGCATTGTCAGAGAATGGAGTTTCAGGAAGATGAGGTTTAGGGTGTTGGGATTCATCCAGCAGTAGTTTAGCCCTTCAGACCAGCATTTTGTATGTCACATGCACTCCAAGAACATTATAATACCAGTTTATACGACTGCAGTAATACAGCTGGTATTATTGAATAACAAATATGCAAGCCAGTGTTTGCAAGTAGCTACAAGAGCAGCAGTAACAGAAAGATGAGCTAAATGATCTGAATTCATCTGTAACAGTTCCATTTCACTAGGCTACTGTAGTGGCTGTGTAAGGATGGTGTGGGTCTTATTACTGTACAATTTGCTCGTTTTATACACAGTAGGGAATTTTTTCTCACTTCACATGGACTTTCCTATTTGTTAGATACCTATGGAAGCCACCATTACTTGTAAATGCCCATACAAGATAAACTGTTAATGAGTTCTCTATGGTTAATGGCATCAAAGGCCTTAGACAAGTGACTGTGTTATTTGTTTGCTCCTTTGGTGGACTAGTGTGGTTTTAGTGGCAAGTTTATTTTTTATTCTCTTAAGTCTAACAAAAGGCCTGGTAAAACCTGTCCTTTATTTATCCCTCATTTAAGTAATTCTGTGGCAATCAGAGGAGCAGTGCTGACTATGTAATCTTTGCCGAAACCTTGTTTGTGAACTACTTAAAATATCATACTTTTTCATGTTGTCAATAAGTTGTTGATGTACTACTAAAATTTCTATTTTTTTTTGTTGTTGGCAACAATGCTTAGGATAACAGTAAGCCAGAAATTGTATGGCTCATTTAAGGTAACCATCCCTCAATGTAAAGGGGAATAATATGTGCTTCTTTTCAGAGGGCAGTAATTGTGCCCTCTCTGATACTTCTGCTGACCAGAAAATGAGAGGGGACTGCTAATAACTGTGTTAACAGTTTTATAAATGTTGGAAGCAAACTGTTAAGATTCAACTGACTCCACTACTTAAGAGTTCTTGAATAGCTTTCCAACAGAAAAAGTTAACTTTTAATGGGAGCCAGTGTGCAGTCTTGATAGATGGATTGTGAAACTTGAAAGTTGTGCTCTCAAAGCATTTGGTACTGTCTTTTCAAAACAATGTCATATCAGTTCAGTAATTTTTTAGTCCATGGTAAAAGGAAAGGGGAGACAACATTAAGCTCTCATGCCCTATAGCTGCAATGGTTCCACTCACATCCTGGCATCCAGGGATAACTGGAAAGGAAGATAAGAGTGGTAGTACAGAAACTTTAATTTGCTTCTGCTTTCCCCTTTCAGCCGGCAGGCATAGAGCAATGTTTCCTGCCAGCCCACTATGGATACATCTGCACAACTTCTATGTTTGGGTTGAGTGCAATGTGTTTCTTGGTGGAGTTTATGCCTCCAAGTCCCACAATTAGAATGTACTGCAAATTCCTCTGGACCTATATATGCAGCAGGAGGGGGACCAACACTTCCCACATGAAAGGTGATCCCCAATGTCACTTCTGCTGTCTCATTCACTATCAGGACTTATGCCATCTGGGCATAGTCAGGACTCCATCCCTTCTATCCTACACTCAGGAGAAAGCTTTTGTCTGGAATCTTATCAAACTTTCAACAGGCATTATGATTCAGCATTCATCACCTCATTCCTTTGCAAGCACTGACAGCTTTGTCAACTTCTATCCAACCTGCTTGCCCCCCTCCCTTACAAATGGTTGTAAATATGGCATTGCACAGGTCTAAGAGTTAATATTTCCTGACCTCATGGTAGTTTCCAAACCCAGGCTCTATCCATTTATGCATACTATCATCACCACTCAGAGACCGACTGCCTCGTTAAATTATTCTAAGACTGTATGTGTTTCCCTTTTCTTCAATTCCCCCGATATGTCAGTTTATACAGCTACTCCTGTTTTTTTTTTTTTTTTGCCTCAACAGTTACTTTGATCCCATTAGTGTTTCCAATTTGTGAATAAAACCTATGATGCTTAGTCCTTACTCCCCTCACAGCGTTTTATAAAATGTTTTCCATTCATTTTGTACTTCATATGCAATGGATGTCTGGTGCTCTCTGTACAGCATACTTAACTGGGCCTACTTGATCAACAATAAATACTGTGACTGTTATTTACCCATAGAAATACATCTCCACCTTTAACACAAGAAATCTGGACAAAGCCAAAGTTGCGAAAATAACATGAGTTGTGTTAGCATACATTTTCTGAAGTTGAAGTCTGAAAAACCAAACGTGTTTCATTATTTGGTGACATCAGTCCTCAGTCATTTGCCAGAAAACCGCAAATTGTATTAAGAACAGACCACAAATAAGAGGCAAACATCTGAGCATTTTGCGAAATTCTGGACAGTTGAGACGTATGAGTCGTGGAAACTGTTTATCTGCATATCCTAGTAATTGTTACCTCATACCCCGCCATCGATGTTACTAACACACGTGCCACATCCACATAAACCTCACTTATCTCAGGGACCACTGCAACGTCAGCATGATGTTGTACAACCGCAAGGTCCGTCACCCACCTCTTACTACCAGGGGGGCGCAAGTACGCTAGCCTTCCTGGAAAGCAAAACGGGTTTCATTAATCAGAAGTGAACACTGGCTGGTAGAAAGAAAAAAAGGCTGTATTATGCGTTTAGTACCGACATCATACAGAGGCTTGTTGAGTTCGCGCAGCAGCGGGACTAAGATGAAGTGGATAGCTTCCTAAAGACTTTAGGCTAAAGTCCACAGCAATCTCTTACATTCTGCTTCTTTTACTTCTGAAACACTAGAATCAGGAATTGTGTCAAATATATAGACAGGAAGTTTACAGAACAATGAGATTTGCAAGATTTGCTTTTTGTAAAATATTAGAGGTCTGCAATACTTCTGACAATTATTATGATGACTACAGTAATCATTAGTATTATCTTAGAAAAAAAGGTGCATGTGACCTCGTGGAGTAATGGTGGTTGGAGTGCGGGAAGGCAACGCCAGGACTCCTATAAAAATATGCAGCGAGATGTAGTTAGTACAAGTGGCAATCAAAATGTGTTGTCTGGAAAAATACGTAAAACTAAAGGCGATGAAATAAGGGGATCTCCCGATAAGGAGGAAACACAAGAAGAAAGCTAGTAGTGATTATGTTTTTGTGTTTTGACTGCACACAACAATTGAATTGTATTATTATTATTATTTATGGATGCAAGCAAGACCAAGTATGCTATATAGACGAAAGTGCTTGCACCTGGACCTACTGCCTCAGGTGAAAGAAGGTTTCATCCTGAAAATGAGCTGTCACGTTAGAATGATGAAAGAAATAGTTGTAAGCTGTGTTGTAAGCTCTGTGTGTGTGTGTGTGTGTGTGTGTGTGTGTGTGTGTGTGTGTGTGTGTGTTTACTCCTCCTACCTATTGCTACCTACTGCTTGATTTGAACAGCAGATAAGAGCTGGCTTGTTCTACCTCGGTTAAGCATGCAGGGTTTAAGGGAGTACAAGAAGGCAAGAATGGACACATCGTCTGAAACTTAGAATGCATCATGGATTATTAAAACTGTCTATACTGTTCTGGAGCTGTTCTTTCAAAAGGGAGGGGCGCCACCTCCACACTGTTTGAATCAGTTCTATATGTGCACAGACCCCTCTGTTGTTTACTATCATGTCAACCAGCCACTCCAGAGTCAGGTGCCATAGGTGACAAGGGAATGGGTTAGGAGAACAGTCAGCAAATCTGGCGGGGTCAAAGAATTTGTTCCCGCCAGGTTGTTTTTACTTATGATTGCCTGTCAGGCTTACATTTTCAACTCTGCTTTTACTACCGGTTTTACAAAACTCCCAAATCAGACCTCAGCCGGTACCGTAACCCTGAGTACCTATCCACAATACCTTTCATTTAGCCAATCCACGCAACTCGTACTGTTGCTAGAGACAGTTGTCCTTGTCGCCAAGAACAGAAAAAGTGGATAAGAGAGGATCAGAGAACAGCACCCCTCTTCGTTTCGACCGTGGCGCTTGCCCTTAGATCATGCTTAGGAACTTATGTCCGTGGATTATCTACGTATTTCTCTGCTTTGGAATTATCTACGTCAGGCTTGGGTGAGTATGATCTTAAAATGGTCCATAAGTGTCTCCATGTGTAACTGCTGGAAAATTAGATAAAGGGAAGGTACCAAGAGAGTAGTGACAGCATGAGAAGTATGTTACCAAGGTGACTGCATTTCCATTGATAGAATAACAATTTCAGAGGTAAAGTTAGTTGTAGCCGGATGCACAGAGTTACAGTTTAAGATCCCAGATAGCCACCCTCACCCCCCAACACTAAACACCAGCTGCAGTGGTGTACGTACCGCGTGCAATGCTCAATAAAGTGACCCCTCAGCTTGTCCACTGCTGTGCAGCAGACATAGTCCCTTCTCAGGTTGGATACTACGTTTTAAGCTACACACAGGAACACCTTTTGCCGTGCACACATTGATGCTCACTGATACCTAGTATTGTAATTTAAAAGCAGGTTAAGCGATATTGTGGCATCAGCGCCACGACAAAGCCCAGGTCTGGACGTGTATCTCCTTGTTGCATGTTAGCAGGCCCAGACAACCACCTAGCTAGTCTAGCAATCCATCAGTGAAACGTGTTGAAGTGTACCTGACAACTTCAGCTGGAGCTAGTGCCTCCCCTGCTGCAGACACCCACTTCTGCCTGAACGATGAACCCTCCTTCACCTCAACGCAGACCTCACTTACACTAACGCTGTTGCTAAAACTTCATAGCCAGCCATGCCAAGTCAATTCTAGAAAGATTGTTACTGAAGATTTTTTCTGCACTGTTGTTTGCAGGCATGCCTGTCAGCTGCCAAGTTTTTTTTTTTTTCGTTTATTTTTCTCCTGCGTTTCCTGGCTGGCTCCCTCACCCGTATGCCCTTGTTAGACTATAATAGACTGAGTTGTATTTCCACATTCCTGAGTCCTGGCCTTTTTTCTTGTCTTTCGTATGTCTTTTTTCTGAACTTTATTTTTAATACTCTAGTCTCTATGGGTAATGTTATGAACAGACATCCCAGTGACATTAAAGCAGGATCTTAAAAACTCAAACCGATCTCCCTTGGCACGCTCATGGAACCCCCGAACCCCACTTTGTGTCAGTTTATGTAGCTGCTGTGATGTTTGTGTTTCTGCTTGAAAACCACAAGCCCAAGCTGTGTCTGTTGCCCCCACCCCAAACGGCTTCAATGCGTGTATTTATTTCAGATATGGCAAAAGTCCTTTTTATTTCCAAGTCCACAGCTCTTAAGTGTACCTCGTTATGAGGAACATTCCTAAAATATCTATGTTCCCCGCAGTTCCACATTGGAAGGTCAGAGTTAAGAACCACTGGAACTGTTATCGATACTGAATCTTATTAATTCAGCAGAAAAAAAAATGTCTAACGTAGTTGAAGCTGTTAGCAAGCTATTTACAAGTACTCCACATTTTGGCCATTTGTTCCACATTATAACAGCCAGTGGTCCACATTGCGGTCATTTGTTCCACGTTGTGAGAGCCACTGTTCCACATTTTGGTAATTTGTTCCACATTGTGAAAGGCCGAGTTCCACATTTCGACCATTTGTTCAACATTATAACAGCCAGTGGTCCACATTTTGGTCATTTGTTCCACATTGTGAGAGCTAGTGTTCCACGTTTTTGGTAATTTATTCCACGTTATGAGAGGCAGTGTTCCACATTTTGGTCATTTATTCCACGTTATGAGAGGCAGTGTTCCACATTTTGGTCATTTATTCCACGTTATGAGAGGCAGTGTTTCGCATTTTGGAGACGAAAGGCTGAGAGCTACATTTCTAATTACCATTTGAAAGAAGAATGGCACTTATTCACTTCTCTGTATACTGTGGGGTTACAGCTAGGAATAGTTTTGTCATAAATTATCTTTGCCATGGAGGAGGGTCTTCATTCCCTAAAGAGCTTAAACGTTTTACTCATTTATTAAGGAGCTGTGTCTGTATTGCCATTGTTCAGTAAAGTCACCATTCTCTGATTGCTTTATTTTGCAAACTTCATTCCACCTGACAGGCTGTCCTTGATGCCGAACGCCCATTGCTCCAGATACTTGGAAGTTCGGCTTTAAGGTATAAAAGTTTGCAAGGTGCAGAAATCAAATTACATCAAAAAGGTGTATGCAGTACAAAGAGGGGGGGGTGTAGTCAGTTTAGCTATGTGCATGCCTGCTCAGCGCTTTGAAATAGGTTAGACAATGAGGACCTAATACAAGATCCATATGTCATCTTTCAGGGGGGCATTTCATGGGAAGGAAGGCTAATTGCAATGTATAAACAAACAGATATAATTTATTGAGGTGTAAAATGTTATCTATCTAGTCAGAATAATAGCAATGGCGAAACAAACACCGATGAGTCTTTTTGTTGTTTTGGTGTGCAAAATCCTTAAGTTCCTCTGCCCCCAGTGGTTTCTGACGGACATTAGGTACTCGAGTTAAAATAATTCCTATAAAGTGTTTAGGAAATTGGGCGTCTTTCTCTAAAAGAAAATAATTTTTCCCTACGAAAGTCGAATACTTGTTTTTTTCTCAGAGGAAATTAACTAGCGGCAAAGGGACATTCCCTCACGCGAAAACGCGGGGGACTTGAAATCCCCTCACGAGGAAACAAGCATGCTGTAAGAGTCCATTTGTGAGTTTTTGATTGCAGCTTTGTGCGATTACAGCAGAATGCTACATTCCTACTAGATGAACACAAAGAAAAGCTGGCCAGTCAGCAAAAGGTAGAATACGAGGTTATTGCCTACCGATCTGGTATCATCTCTACACGATAATTAATTAAATGTACTCTGCTGGTTGTAGGCTATACATGCGTATCTCAGACATACATACCATCATGCAAACTCCCCAACACACATGCACACGTGTGTGTGTGTGTGTGTGCGCGCATATCACACACATACATCGCGTGCCCAGTCTCAAACACTGCCTATTGGGGCTCCTGGTAGTCTGGATTTAAGTCTTCATCTTTCTCTTTGCGTTTTACTGTGTTAAGTAGTTGAGGCCTGATTTTTTTTTTTTGGGGGGGGGGTCGTTTTATGCTGCTTATGTGTATAATAAATTAATTGGCAGGAACAAAATACGATTGTCATTTTGTTGACTACCTGTTGGTGGAAATCCTCCCGGATTTATGGGATAAATATAGAATTTAGAGAAAAATCTTTACTACAATACTTTCAACACCCATGCTAGGCGCAACATGTCACAGTACTATTACCGCAAAAATATGCACTCAATCTCTGATCTCCTGAATGAGGAACAAAGTCAAAAATAATGAGGGACACGGGCATTCTTAGTCAATTTTTACTGCTGCTGGCCGAGTTAGAAAGTTGACAGACTGAGAACAGACGAATTAGCATGCATTTTCTGAAATCAGATTAGTCTGCGTCTTTAATAATTGTCCATTTTGATTGATTTTGTATTAAAAAAACCGGTTCGGTTAGGGTTACCACCTGTCCCAATTTGCGAGGGACAGTCCCTCTTTGGGCAGTTGTGTCCTGCAAAAAAGTGTAAAAATGGCATATGTCCTGAGATTTTAGGGCAAAATTATTTCCTATATTTTATGTAAGAGTTGCATAAAACAGTTATTCTGCATCTGAAACACCTAAATGTTATAAGAAACAGAATAAGCAACTAAAATGTTACAAAAATAAGCTTTTATTTAGGCAAAAAAGTGAAATTCTGTCCTTTGTACTAGCCATGGGTATGTTTTAGCATGCAAAATCTGACGTTTGTACCAAAAATGTCCCACTTTGGGCATTTGAAAAGGTGGCAACCCTAGGTTCGGTTCATTATCAGATGCTGTAGCTATATGCTGGCATCTAATTAGTATTTCATGTTTTACACCACAGGGCATAATCCTTCACATTGTAGGTGTGTGTGTGTGTGTGTGTGTGTGTGTGTGTGTGAGTGAGTGCTCGAGCGCGCGCGTAGTAAGGCAATGAATGCATTTTTTTTCAGTTGTTCGTTTTAGCAAAACAATAATCATGTCTTATTTTGGTTTATCAAAAGGACCGTGCACTTTTATATTACTTCCTTAGCATCTTACTATATGCATTAAATTTAGAAATAAACAAATGCCAAGTTGTGTCATGTGATCCCTGACCCAATCCAACTAAAAATGAATGTTTCTAAATCTACAATATGTTAACCCTGTGAATAAACTCATACACAAAGAAGGTTCAGACCTACTCATTGAAATTGCATGTTCACACAAATTTATTTAGTTTAAGATAATTTCCGATTTGGCGAAGAAAATGATGAAGTCAGGTAAGAGTTATACATTAATCAAAAACGATTTGATTAATTTGGTGGTAGTGATGCGCATATTTCGAAACCACTAGCATTAGAAAACACGGTCTAATTCATACATCTCAACCGTCCCTGTTTTTGACGAAATTTTTATCTTTGTCCCTCTTAATCCCTCCTAACCCTGCTCACTCTTAGAGAAAAGGTGAGGAATTACACTTAATACATAATGACACTAATTAAAATTGTAGACTTCTTTTATTTCAGACAATGTATATTAATTCACATTCTCTTATTTTGCTAATGTCTCAAGTTAATATTAATATTTTAAAAGTGTCTGAGTGTCCCTGATTTTTTTCCAGACTTGTCCCTGATTCTGTTGAAATCTGTCCCTGATTGGTTGAGAACTATGCCTATGTCCAGTAAAAACTGAACAGCAGAAAATTGTGCAGAATTATAACTGAAAATAATAACATACCCTTCAACTTTGTATACAGCTTGTTCAAAACAAATACATGTTGCATTGTTAAAGGCTGGGTTTAATATCTTTTATCTCCTAATCATTCTTGAATTCTTATGCAGACTATCTGTCACTGTCTGTTAATTATTTTACAGATTATACGCTGCAGTCTGCATAAAGATTTTTTTTGTTTTGAGTTATTTTTACTGACTTTTGTTAGCACCAGACTGTTGAGTATCATACCATAATGTTTTCTCTTAGTTGTATCAATTCACCTATTTAAATACTTGTGTCTAGGTTTGTTAAAAGTACCATGCCTCTACTGTCTAATAACAACTAGTTAATACAGAACTGCTGACTTCCATCCCTCTCCATCCAGTCAGAGATAGTCATCTTATTTCCTTCAAATTAAAACTAATAAGTAAACACTTTGTGCAATATGAGTATGTATTCTATCACATCTAAGTAAAAAGTAACTTAAAATGTACAGGTGGCCATGAAGCAGGTAAGCATATGTATCCCTACAGATAGAAGTCATTCTTGCCCTGTGAAATTATCAATTAAAGAACATATTGAGAGGTTGTAGCAAAATCGGCAAATTTTTAACATATTGATATTTCAGATATACAGTTTTCGGTTATTTTAAAGGCATTTGTCATCTACAGTGGTGTAGCAAAATCAGTTTACTACTTCAGTTAATTAGTATTTCAGTTATACTGCTTTTTCTTAGTTTAAATGCATGAAACATCTGCAAATGGTACTTTTTATTTCCATCTTGAAACTAAATAATTGTTGCAAAATTCTTATTACAAAATGCCTATGTTACTGCTTAGATGACAGCATTTGCTATACAAAGTAATGTGACACGGATTTTGAAGTCAGACTTAGCTTTTTCCATTTTATAGCATTGTAACATATGCCAACAGAAAACAGAGAGCCACTTCACAAATGTTAGTATAACTCAGAGATGCAAATACTAGTTATATGCAGAACCTTAAATGTCTGAAATTAACGAACAACGTGATTTTTATTGGGATGTCACTTTAGGAGATCCATACTTTCTTTTCAGGAATTCTTAGTATCCATAATGAGCTGTACTTAAACTTAAATAGTAGAAGACATCACAAAATATTTTTATCAAAATATGTGATATTGCACATTATAATAAAATATATCCTTTACAGAGTTATCACCCACTTGTATCGTAATGCAGATATGCAATATTTTCTAAACAGGTACATTTCATTTTAAATTATTATTTATAAATCATTTTGCAAGCTCTTTATGCAGATTAATATAAAAAGTACACTTCAGTACCCACTTGGAAACCAGAACTACCGAATATAATAATGAGTTCCACAATGTGCTCACTCAGAGATGTATTAAACACAGTATATTTTATACATTTGATGCTGTTATAGCACATGTCCAAACAGAAGACCACTATGCTATGTATGTTAACTGATGAGTCGTACAAATGCAGTAGTGTACCTACTAACTATCTTTTAATGCTCTGTTGTATTCTATAGATTCATTGTTTTTGTTGCTTCTCTTCAAACTGGGAGCACTTTTTACATTACAACAAACTCAGCTGAAGTTTAAGAAAATATCATTTCATTTGAAAGCTTCTGTACTGGGTTGAGTTCCCTTATATGCACACTAGTTAAACTTTTTTCCCCAACAGTGAAATGTTTAGATCAGTCCTTTATTAAGTTGTGCTTGAGTATTTTTCTGGTGTGACTTAGATATTTTAACAGCAGACATTTAGTTAAACTGTAGACCATATTATAAGTCACTCTCCGTCCAGCTGCTATTGAGTCACATCTGTCTCCTGCAGCAACCCCATAAGCAGCCACTACATCCAGAGAGTTTACTGGGCAAATAAGGAATGGAAACAGATAGCAAGGCCATTCCTCCTTAACACACACACACACACATGCACGCACGTGCACATGCACACACAAACACACACACACGCGCGCACACACACTCACATACAAACACCCCCACATACACACACACACACACGCACAGACACCCCCACATACACACACACACGCATGCACGCACGTGCACAGTCACACGCGCACACACACACACTCACATACACACACACATACACACACACACACACACACACACACACACACACACACACACACACACACACACATGCATGTATTTGGAAAAATCCCAAACAGACCCTAGGATAATAATGCCAGGTTCTCACTGAGGACACCCCAGCTGAGAAATGAATCAAAGATCCTCTTTTGTGCAGTAACAGTGCTAGCACCACTGCACTGCTGTACCCCTGCAGCCACTCCATGGCATGTCCACACAAAATACTACTGGAGCTTCTGTAAGGGAAACCATTTGTGTTCATGTTACATTTTAGGAATATAGGGGAAGGTTATGCATCCTATGCTCCAAGCTTCGATCACAGTTTCTTTTCTTGTCTGTTTTTAGTATGGAGGTTAGAACAAGATGGACATTTTTTACTGATAAAGTGAGTTGCAAAGAACCAACTTTTAACATTATGGACTTCCAACTAATTTAATCATTTTAGTAGCAGCACATTAATTTGAAGCAGTACACCCATTTTGTCTTAAATGGAAACCACTGCCATACTTTAAAATAAGTTGCACAATTATTTCCTTTTGGAGAAAAAATGACTTCTTATTAGTTTGTTGTAAATGCTTGAACCAGCTTTGTGATACTGCAGATAGAAACTTATGAGCAAGTTTGTTGTGCCTTTTGCTTTGAACTGTAACATATATATATAGAGAGAGAGAGGCATTTACCAATCTGCATTGTAATTGCTGTTAACAGTAGAACTGAAGCCATTCAATTCTTTCAGAAGAAGCTTGCTACGACAATAATGATTTCATATGTTCTTAAATAGCAATATCATAATATGCATTTAGAACACAATTTCTCAAAAAAGCAGAATAAGTTCTTTATTCAGTCTCAGTAACTCCTCTCCATTTATAAATCAAATACCACCTCAGTTGTAATACTTTTATCTGTGTTACCCCCTCCTCATTTAAAACACATGCTAACTTGAGCCATAATGTGTGTTATGTTTATTAGTCGTGTGTGTGTGTGTGTGTGTGTGTGTGTGTGTGTGTGTGTGTGTGTGTGTGTGTGTGTGTATGTGTGCATGTGTGTTCTTACTGGTAATTGTCACTGATTATAGGGAGGTAGCAAATATGCATATGAACTGTCTTTCCTTGCTGTTTATCTGAAGTATTTGGCAATAAGCTGCTAATAATCATTGTTCAATAGTCCAGGGTTTGAGTCCCTACTTTCCACTTAGAAACTGCGTGAGTGTGAGCATGTTACTTAAAGAACACAGTGCTCTTGGCTCACAAAATAGCTATTTGTATCCGTGTTCATACTTGGTTCACAAAAACTTGCCACATTTATTGCATACTTTATATTATAGTATTTTGTCAGATATTATTTTCAGTCTGACTCTTAATAGGTATGTAATATGTATTCTTGTGATGCATGCCAGAATTTGCAATAAAATATGATTTTTAAAAAGGTGCAATATTTGCTGTGCCGTTAGTTCTTCACAGAGGCTTTATTAAGCAAATCAACCTATTGCCTCATATAAAGGGAAATAACATTGTAGTTCAATAAATATGTTACATAAAAATCACTGTAGTCTTTCCTATGCACATTAAAGGACTTTCAGTATGTTAACATTATTATGGAACCCACCTTGCAATGAAAGTGCAGCATGATATTGTAAGTACTTTGACAATGGCATATTTTAAACACAGTGTTATTCTTTGCTGCAGTGTTTTCTTGATGTTAAACAATGTCAGTGTTACACTTTTTGTCATGCTGATGTTATGCTATGTTGAATACTGAATGATGTGTAATTATTAAAAAGGCAAGCCCTCAAGTTTAAGCTGGCTATAGTGGGAACAAATGCACTGAATTCAGTAATTTCAGCTAGTACATGTTGGTGGTAAAACTACAGAGGAGTGTATAGTTTCCATTTAAGCTTTCAATTACATTCTGAAGACTTTAATAAGAATTGTAAAATGACAGACAAAAGAATTAACTTCTTAAAGTTTCTAGGATTTCAAAGCTTGCACATAAAACACTAGTGGCCAGCTGGGAAATAAAGTATGTGTCAAGCTTTGACTAGATCACTGTCATTCTATTGTCATCTTTTCCTGAAAAAAAGCTAGTGGGCGGATTGCAGTGTCTGCCTGCCCAATGGCAGCTCGCAGTCTCAGTAGTGTAAAGAGAGAGAGAGAGGCACTTTCTGCCATCCAAATCCCTTAAACATCATCATTGCTACAAGAGAACCCACTCTGTAACAACTTCAACCACTGAGACATGACAGGCAGGTTTCCAGTGCCAACAGCAGATCCACTGTACGCAGAGCTCTAGTCTGATCAGCAGTGTACCAGGGAAAACATAGTGCAGTAGACTAGGGATTGGAAATAAACCAGGGAGACTGCAGCAGAGACAAGGGATTCATTAAGACTAAGGACTTGTTTGAAAGGAATACTCGAGCTGTGCTAAAGGAACTGGAACAGCATTCAGCCATGATTATATTTTCTTCTCGAAGTGTGCTACTGTCAGTCTATTACCCTCAGATCTTCCTCATCCTTACGAGTGGGAGTTACCTGTAAGTGAGCCAGATGTTTTTTTTTTCATGCTTTTAAGCAGCAGCTATGCATGTCTTATGAAACTTGTCAGTTGCCAATGCATATTTAAGTTATTTTAACTTTTAATGTTAGACAGAATTACAGGGTATGGTAAATCATTCAGAAGATGTTAACAAATAATTTGCAGTATGAAAATATACAGAACTGCATCGGTAGCTGTATGGCTTCTCAGTGTTTTAGAAAATGTTCATATGTGTGTGTGTATGTATGTGTGTGCATTCATGTGCAGATACATGTATGTGTGGGTTGTGTGTTTGTGATTTCATATGTAGCACATGCGTGCACACACGCAAAGATACAGAGACACAAAATGAAGATGTGTAGTTGTATGAGTATGTACGGGTTTTAATGTGTATATTTTTGTTCATGTTAACACACACATATATTTACCACAACACCCACAATGATGTGTGTTTATGCGCATTATGGATGTGCACACATGAGTCCGTGCGTCCGCGTGTGTGTGTGTTCCTGTAGATGAGTGTTTTAGCACACTCCCAGAGAAGTACACACACACACACACACACACACACACACACACACACACACACACACACACACACACACACACACACGCGCCTTCATGTCTGTACATTTGCAGGTGTGTGTGCATGGATATTCATACTGAAGATTTTTTTTTGTAAGAAGCAAGAGAGAAAAAAATACATGGAGTTGGATTTTTGTAGAAGTTTAAAACATTTAAAAACACAATACTGTATGCTGCTCAGTTTGGGCAATTTTGTGCATGAATTACTTTCTGCGACTCTGTCACATCATGTCAGCAATACTGTTTGC
This sequence comes from Protopterus annectens, assembly GCF_019279795.1. Taxonomy (NCBI): domain Eukaryota; kingdom Metazoa; phylum Chordata; order Ceratodontiformes; family Protopteridae; genus Protopterus; species Protopterus annectens. The sequence continues at coordinate 650,773,131 of NC_056745.1, read as the reverse complement.
TTTACTCTGAATTATTGTATGAAATTTTATTCATATGATTGAAAATGTCAGACAAAGTATAAGATTATGTTATTCTCAATTCGCAGTACTGCCTTAAGAGTAAAACATAACCAGTTTGGCAGATAATGACATTTCTTTATATACCATATTAAGTGATGCGAGACACTTGGTGAAATATGCAGTGATGTGATTATTGCTTGCATAGCCACTGTATATACTGCAAAGGCAGCTTCAGTGCCACTAGTGCATTGGGTGGTCATTCATCATCAGCTACTGCAGTTATATTTATGGTTTCATTTCTCATCTGTAGTGGGCGTTTCTGTAAAGGTCTTGGTTTGACCTTTCTGTGGATGGGACATACCTGTCAGTTGCAAACTGTTACATAATTAAAAAGTCAAGTGAGAACTGAACTTTTAAATAACATAGTTTCTGTAGGTAAACATAGCACAAGGTAAGAATAAGAAGTCGATTCTGGTCTATGGGAAACAGCACTTCCATATAAATAAACTGTTTCTTTAACTGCCTGAGATGGATGGATAGACACATTGTACTTAACTTAAAAATGGGAAATAATTGAGCCGGCACAAAAAAAAAAAAAAAATAGAATGACCCACCCACGTTTGTATCATTGCATTACACATGAACATTTCCTTGTTTAAATCTGTATAATCTGTACCTGTGCTAACAGCATTAGTCAGAAAAATGCGATAAAGGCAGAATTGCTTATATTAAGGGCCTTTCTTCCAGTTTTGGGTTTGTTTGATGAACTCTCCTCTGTGACTACAAAACTGGATTTTTATGGTGAAACTATACATTATGTGATTTGGCAAGTCCACTGATTGAATTAAAATCCATATGCATGCACAAATGGTTGTTTCTGATTTCTAGCACAGCTGATGACTGAAAACAAAATGGGCATAAAATGCTGTTACCTAACAATTTCTCTTGCACATTGCAATATGATATAATCAGCTTAATTAACTATAAATTTCTGTCTTTAATGTATGAAGTAATTTTATTTTTCTGAAAAACATGGTCATTAATTTTGTTTAAGAATTGTTGGATTTTAATGTCTATAAATAGTATGAATTCTTGAAACAAAAGTTATAAACCACACAGCAGATGCTCAGATGGTAGTGGTTTCCCCTTACTGTGTGACATAATTATAGGTTAGACAGCAGAAAGCCTGGAAGCGTAGTAATAATAACACAGACTGCCTGCAGCAGAACATACATAAATGTTCATACATGCAACTTGGAAAATAGTGCTTCTCTGAAAACGGAGCAGTAACTACATGAAGGACTGAATGTCCATGTTGTACTGTACAACTGTTTGCAAGCATTAGGAAAAGCCGACAGGTGGTCTGATCAAGAGTGCAGGTGATGGCAAGTCTGCCTGAACAGAGTCAGCTCTAGCACAAGTAGACATGGACAAGGAAACAAATCCTCTTCAGAATTTTGCGGAGAGTAGAACAAAGGCATAGCACTAAATATTTAATAACCTTTTTTAACTGGCTGTCAGATTCTCTTGTACTTATCGTTTATGGCTACTCCATCTTTGGTTGGTCTGTGTGTCAGTGTGACACTGCAATAGTTATTTGCTTGCCTTTCTTCATGTGGCTGCTGATTTTAAGCAGGAACATTAGAGAAGGGATTATCACATAACTGTCTAGAATAATAACAAGAGACTGTGATAAATACATGAGGTCAAAATATTATATTATCTTATTATGTGCATTTTACCCGATTGCTATACACATACTTAGATGAATATAGCCTAGTAATAAAGACAAATAACTGTTTTCTGTGTGAAGTATCCAGAATAGTCAGTAGTTGAACAGGCACAGTTTGTTGGCTAAGGCCTGTCTAATGTGTAAAGATACCACAGAGAATTACTGATGCATGTCGTATTAGATGCATACGTCTCTGGTTGGAAGAGTTTCAATGTCCCATTTGTCTTGTGCATTCTCTATCTCCATATTGCTTTTTTACCCATTACATTTTACATTTGAGAATTTGTAATAACTTTCATTCTGTTAAATCAAATATAGTTTCTAATATTATTTGTGAGCCCCCCACAATCTTTAGTTTCATTTCACTGATTTCTTGTTTCCACACATATTTTCCTGAAAAAGTGAGTGCTTTCTAAAGGTACATTTTTATTCCCTAAAGTAGAAGAAACTTTCTTTTATATCTGTGTTATTCTTTTCTTTTTGTAGTCAGCTAATACTACTGTGTTATAGCCTCAACACCCTAACTTTCTGGTGCATTAGTAAATGACTAATTACAGCATTGTTTATTTCCTCTGTTTATTGTTATAGTAACATTTTAAATAATGTAAAATTTCAGCAAAAGTGATATGCTAATGATTTTTTTTTACTTTATGGTTATTAATAGAAATATTTAGGAGCCAATAGGCCATTCTAGTTATATACATCACATGAATGTAAGCATAACATGGTACTGCATTTTGGGGCACATTAAGCGGTAACAAGATCCGTAAGCTGATGCTGACAATGCAGTTTACTTTCCTTGTGGTATGTTGTGGATAACTTGTGTTAACTTTAGTTCTCTATGTTTTTTTTCTCACAGCATACCAGCCTGGGTTTCATTGAGTTCTTCTCTTGAATTATGCAACTGAAGACAATAGTATAAAAAAATGCAAACCAGTACAAGGTAGATAGAGCATAATCAATGACAAGGTTTAGTAATTTACTTGTAACTGACTGTGGTTTTTCATACAGTGGAATATTATAGCACTGAATGAAACATAGGGTATAAATCATTAATCAGTATCAAAGCATCATTTTGCTACAAAATATATTTTGATATGATAACAGGAATCAACAATCTCTCTCTTTTTCTTTTTTATTTTACTTGTATGCTTTAATATAGTGTTACACTTAGAAATTAAAAAAAAATGTAAGTGCTTAAAATAATGGGTGGCCTATAGAAGACATCTGATGGAAGGATAGGTTGTATTGGTTTGAAATTGTTAGTAAAGGTTTGCTTTTTAAAAGGGTTCTGAACACATTAAAGGTTTAAATCATGAATACATCAAGCAGAACAACTACAATTTTACTGCTGCAAAATACACATACAGTTTGGCATATTCTGATTATATATCAGGTGTGCTGAAGTTTGACTGAATTCATGGACCCAAAGACAGTTCAGAAAAGAAGCATCAGGTAAAGTACCTTTGCCTTGCTGCAAAGTAAAAAAAAACTGCTGTGAATTAGAGCTGAATATCTACCCTTATATATTCATAGGTTAGTACTAACAGCTCTATTCATCAAAAATGCACCTCAGCTGTAACAATCATTATCCAAAAACATAGCAATATTCTAAATGCTTAACTTTTCTATTCCTGTTTAATGGCGTACCTGTTTTTCTTCTTTGTTTAACCTCTATTCCACTCTGTCTAGCATGCCTAAGCACCTCAGTCATGCTATAGTTATGGCTAGAGCAGAATTACTCTCCATAGCCACATTAGCAGATTCATCTTGTTCATTCAAGTCCTGAGTACTTCCTGCAAGCATTCAGTGTAATTTTACCACTAGGTAGCTCATTAACACTTAACTCTTGTAGCATGATAGCATGCATCTCTGTCATTCAGTTACAGAATAGATTCTAACAGTTCTCAGTCTGGACTGATTACATAGATTTATTTCACAACAAAACAACTGAGCATCGTCTCATTATTTCATAACACAGTCTATTAAAACAATAGGAAAAAGAGAAACCAAACCTGAAATAAAAGTGAACAAATAAATGTTATGCAACAATGCCAACTTCATTTACATTTCAAAAAGGCCTTAATCTATATTTGAAGATATGCATGCTGTTTGCTACTTCCACTTAGAATGTTATTGCGTACATCTCTGTATATCATGAATGAAATATTTATATCATCTGATTTTCTACAAAGCTCATGCATGATACTAGCATGTCTGTGATAACAAGAATGAACCATTCACATCACTTGATTTACTGTTAAGCTCATTTGTAATAATGGTATGTAATTAAACACTGAAGGCTACAGAGAAGTGAATGATGTGAAATGGGAATGCAGGTATCTGTTAGCTCAGTGGTTTAATGTTGTTGTTGTTGTTGTTTGTCTTTCGGCTTTTCTCGGTATGGGGTCGCCACAGTGGAACTCCGGTCCGCTAATGATTGGCAGTAGATTTTTACGAAACGCCAAGGTGCCAGCTCAACGCCCAACCTTCAACAAAGGCACGCCCATTTACACACGCATGTCTTCCGAACGCTGCCCAACCGCAGGGAGGACATAATTGTGGCTAATACGAACATACATTTATCCTTGTTCAGTAATGGAAGGTAGAGATTGTAGAGAAGAAGCATTATACATGTAGAATATTTTTTAAACATCAGTGGCACCACTAAAATACAGTTCTCTATTCTCACCTATGTGAATGGAGTCAAGTTAAAAAATGAATAATGGTTTGCACTACAGTAAACAAAATATGGTAATGTTTTGAAATTATTGCAGTGACAAAGAAAAGCATGTGGTTTAAGGAAGCCATCACTATAAGCTTTGTTGTTTATAACTGCTAATGCTATCCAGCACATTGAAACATTGTGAGGCTGAAGGCAGAAGCAGGGAAGAGAGATGGAGAGAGAGTAGCAGAGGCACAGATGTACAGAGTTATAAAGAGGGACAGATACAGAGTCAGGAAGAGATAGAATAGGTAAAGAGTGCATGGGCAAGTGCGTATCATAGGGAATGTGGAGTATTAAAAAGGGAGTCTATACACTGAATGGTAAGTAACAAAAAAAACAGGGGCAGAAAAATATGTTAGCGCACATTTCTGTGACTGGGGCACAGCAGTACAGCAGTGCATGATATTCTTATCATGAGTAGAATAACATGACAGTGCTTGATTCTATTGTTTGGGGCAGAACAGCATGACCATGCAGGATTCTGTTATCTGGGACAGAACAGCATGACAGTGCAGGGTTTTATTATCTGTGGCAGAACAGCATGACAGTGCAGGATTCTATTATCTGTGGCAGAACTGCAAGGCAGTGCAGGATTCTATTATCTGTGGCAGAACAGCATGACAGTGCAGGATTCTATTATCTGGAGCAGAACAGCATGACAGTGCAGGATTCTGTTATCTGGGACAGAACAGCATGACAGTGCAGGATTCTATTATCTGTGGCAGAACAGCATGACAGTGCAGGATTCTATTATCTGTGGCAGAACTGCAAGGCAGTGCAGGATTCTATTATCTGTGGCAAAACAGCATGACAGTGCAGGATTCTATTATCTGGGGCAGAACAGCATGACAGTGCAGGATTCTATTATCTGTGGCAGAACAGCATGACAGTGCAGGATTCTATTATCTGGGGCAGAACAGCATGACAGTGCAGGATTCTATTATCTGGGGCAGAACAGCATGACATTGCAGGATTCTATTGTCTGGGGCAGAACAGCATGACAGTGCAGGATTCTATTATCTGGGGCAGAACAGCATGACAGTGCAGGATTCTATTATCTGTGGCAGAACAGCATGACAGTGCAGGATTCTATTATCTGGGGCAGAACAGCATGACAGTGCAGGATTCTATTATCTGGGGCAGAACAGCATGACATTGCAGGATTCTATTGTCTGGGGCAGAACAGCATGACAGTGCAGGATTCTATTATCTGGGGCAGAACAGCATGACAGTGCAGGATTCTATTATCTGGGGCAGAACAGCATGACAGTGCAGGATTCTATTATCTGGGGCAGAACAGCATGACATTGCAGGATTCTATTGTCTGGGGCAGAACAGCATGACAGTGCAGGATTCTATTATCTGGGGCAGAACAGCATGACAGTGCAGGATTCTATTATCTGGGGCATAACTGCAAGGCTGTGCAGGATTCTATTATCTGGGACAGAACAGCATGGCAGTGCAGGATTCTGTTATCTGGGGTAGAACAGCATGACAGTGCAGGATTCTATTATCTGGGGCAGAACTGCAAGGCAGTCCAGGATTATATTGTCTGGGGCAGAACAGCATGACAGTGCAGGATTCTGTTAGCTGTGGCAGAACAGCAAGACAGTGCAGGATTCTAGTATCTGAGGCAGAACACCATGACAGTGCAGGATTCTATTATCTGGGACAGAACAGCATGACAGTGCAGGATTCTATTATCTGGGGCAGAACAGCAAGGCAGTTCAGGATTCTATTATTGGGGGCAAAACAGCGTGACCATGCAGGATTCTGTTATCTGGGGTAGAACAGCATGACAGTGCAGGATTCTATTATCTGGGGCAGAACTGCAAGGCAGTCCGGGATTCTATTGTCTGGGGCAGAACAGCATGACAGTGCAGAATTCTATTACCTGGGACAGAACAGCATGACAGTGCTGAATTCTGTTAGCTGAGGCAGAACAGCAAGGCAGTGCAGGATTCCATTATATGGGTACAGAAGAGCATGACAGTGCAAGATTCTATTATCTGGGGCAGAACTGCAAGGCAGTGTAGGATTCTATTATCTGAGGCAGAACACCATGACAGTGCAGGATTCTACTATCTGAGACAGAACAGCATGACAGTGCAGGATTCTTTTCTCAGGGGCAAAACAGCGTGACCGTGCAGGATTCTGTTATCTGGGGTAGAACAGCATGGCAGTGCAGGATTCTATTATCTGAGACAGAACAGCATGACAGTGCAGGATTCTATTATCTGGGACAGAACAGCATGACAGTGCAGGATTCTATTGTCTGGGGCAGAACAGCAAGGCAGTTCAGGATTCTATTATCGGGGCAGACAACAAGGCAGTGCAGGATTCTATTATCTGGGACAAAACAGCACGACAGTGCAGGATTCTAGTATCTGGGCAGAACAGCATGATAGTGCAGGATTCTATTATCTGAGGCAGAACAGCATGGCAGTGCAGGATTCTATTATTTGGGGCAGAACAGCATGATAGTGCAGGATTCTATTATCTGAGGCAGAACAGCATGGCAGTGCAGGATTCTATTATCTGAGGCAGAACAGCATGGCAGTGTAGGATTCTATTATCTGGGGCAGAACAGCATGGCAGTGCAGGATTCTAGTATCTGGGGCTGAACAGCATGGCAGTGCAGGATTCTGTTATCTGAAGCAGAACAGCAAGTCAGTGCAGGGTTCTATTATCTGGGGGCAGAACAGTAGGGTAGTGCAAGATTCTATTATCTGGGGCAGAAGAGCAGTGAATTGCAGGATTCTATTATCTGGGGATAAGAGGATGGGAGCAAGAATAGAGTCTTGGGGTACAGCACTTGCAGTAGAGAGGGAGAGAGAGAGTATTCCTCCCTTTTACAGACTGGAGCTGTCAGTTAGATAGCTGTTGATCTACAGAAATGAAGAAGGAAATAGTCCAAATTGAAACAGTTTGTTCATCAGTTTAGGGTCAAAAACTCTTATTTGGGGCAGGACTGTAAGGCAGGGCAGGATTCTGTTATCAGGGGCAGAAAAGGATAGCAGTGCAGGATTCTATTATCAGGGGCAGAACATAATGGCAGTGCAGGATTCTGTTTTCAGGGGCAGAACAACACTGTAGTCTGGGATTCTATCTGGGACACAAAAGCATGGACGTAGGATTCCATCATCTGGATCAAAACAGCATGGTACAGGATTCAATTATGTATGGCAGAACAGCATGGCAGTAAAGAATGTTATTATTGGGACAGAGCATCATGGTGGTGCAGGATTCTGTTATCAGGCACAGAGCAGCATGGCAGTGAAGGATGTTATTATTGGGACAGACCATCATGGTGGCACAGGAGTCTATTATCAGGCCCAGAACAGCATGGCAGTGAAGGATGTTATTATTGGGACAGGCCATCATGGTGGTACAGAATTCTGTTATCAGGCACAGAACAGCATGGCAGTGAAGGATGTTATTACTGGGACAGACCATCATGGTGGTACAGGATTCTATTATCAGGCACAGAGCAGCAGCATAGTGCAGGATTCTGTTATCAGGGATACAGCAGCATGACAGTGCAGTATTCCTTTAATAGAGGCAGGACAGCACAGTCGTGTAGGATTCAATTATCTATTATTTTTGTTTCATTTATGTTTTTTTTTTAATTTCTCCAAGTCTTTTGGGTTTCTAATACCATGATGGGAATTGACCCCTTTCCTAAGTCAAATTATGATTAAAGTTTATAAAATTAGTATTGTTTCAATCTTTGATGTTAGCCAGAAGTGCTCTTTGCAGCACCCATAATGTGTCCACTAATGATTCCTTCTGCAATTCATACTGCATTACATGTATCAGTAACATTTCTAAGTATGACTGTAAACTCTTTATTATAAGACCCATTGTTCCTACTACTGTTGGAACTCTTCTTCCATATTGCTATAATTTCTGCCTGCAAATCCTGGTATTTTATGACTTTGTGTCTCTGTACAGAGGCGCGGGAAGCTGTTGAAGACTGGGGTGAGAGGAGCACTTAGTGATATAAAAAGGACAATTTTTTAAAACTATTTACTACCACAACATAGGTGCACTTGGAGGACATTTTAAGCTTAGCCAATTTCCATTTTGGTGCTTAAATTAACATTTCCTGATTGGTCTTACCTATCTCATGTCTGATAATTGTATATTAGCCTTAGTGAGAATAACTGTGATCATACTATAGATAATTTGAGGGGACCCATGTAAGGGATGCAGCATTTAGGAACTGCCTCTATCCATTAGTGGCATGAGAGGCAATCCTGGAGTACATTTTATATTACCCATCCTTAGAAACAAGTTGCATTTGAATATGGACAGGGATGAGCTTTGTTTTACTTGAATGGATACTCTGTTCTGGAACAGTGATAGCCTCTGTGATATATATCCATCTCTCCACAACATTCAGTTTAGATACATGGTCTGAGTACTTCTGATGCCGTTTGACTTGCTGATGTTCAGTAGGTCCATCAGTATTAGGTTGGAGGATGCCTTGTATCTCAGACACAGGTCACCTCTAAGGACACTGTAGGATACTGAGTATAATGATAAATCTTTGAGGTGGTCCATGCAAGACCTATTGTTTAGGACTTGTATCCTTTTAGTAAGGTATCTCTGTGGGTATTCCAGTTGTTGGATGGGTCTGGACAGATACATGCCAAAGTGGGCATTAGACAAAATGATTGACCTAATGAGAGCTTTGTAAAGGGGGACAATAACATCTCTAGATCTAGTCAAAATCAAGTTGTTTATAAGCTGTGCAATATAGAAAGACTTTCTTATGAATCTGGGCACATGTTGTTTCAAAAATTAGGTCACTGTACACACAAGTTCCCAAATGTCAAACAACTGGGTCAGTTCTCAGGGGGCATTGCCAATTTGGCAGTTCCCTGGAGTAGATGACTTCCCAAAGGATACAATAATGTATTTCTTGGAGTTTAGTTTCAATTCATGATTCTGGCACCAGTTATTGTTTAGGACAAACCTTCCTGCATGATGGTTAAGTCATTTGGGGATTCAATAACTGCTCCTAGCTTGCAGTCATCTCAAACTTAGTCAGCCAAAGCCCTTTGGTATTTCTGTTTACTTTTGAGATGTATATACCAAACAGAAACATTCTCAGCACTAAACCCTGGGGGATACCATTGGTGACTGGTCTCTTCCCCTATTTTGATCTCCTGCATCCTGTAAGGAAGCATGCATGTATATGTTCTTTGATTCACCTTCCTGATTGCATTAACCTGATTGTATTAAATTATATTCCTTGTATAATACAGCACCACTTGTTAGAATGTGTTTAAAATTTGTAGTTTGGGACAGTCTTCTAGTAAGCAATGAAATAAAATGTATGAACTAATAATGACAAAACTACCCATTTCAGAAAATTTCAGCCATAAAAGGCTACTCAGACTTCTGACATTATAATCCACCAAATATCAGTAAATATGCAAAATCTCTGCAGAAGTCAGTCATCTAAATAACTCCACATTAAAGGGATCTGAAACTAATGAAGAGGTTTCTGCTAGCAAACAACTTTATATTTCATTGTTTTATCTACAAATACAGTGCCTATTGCCCTTGACGAATAAACTGCCTATGCTACATTAAAATTTCATAAGATAGTAATTTTGCAATGGGGAATGAATGGCAAACTGGTAACAGGTTCATAGTTACTAGGTAACTCCTCCAAAGGAGGACATTCATAGGACTGCAGCATCCACTCCCATTAAAGTACAACACAGTACAGTATCAGCAATCCATCTACATTCTGTGGGAGTAGAACCCACAGCCGTCTACATAAAAAGCAAGTATACTACCTGTTGTGCTACTAAAAATTCAAACAACTTAACATAAGCAGCATTAAACTTCTCTTCCCCTGAAGCTCTCAGGTCCTTGTAAAATCCACTTGACGATCAACAAAATCTCTCAACTTCACAGCACAAGAAATCTGGAAAAAGCCAAAATTTGTTTGGGGGGGGGCAAAGGCCCAAAACCAGGGACACATTTTAAATATTGCTTGTATAATCTTAGAAAGCCGCTAAAATAAAGTGTTTGTGTTACCATGTATTTCCTGAAAGATAGGAAGACTGAAACTTAAAGAGCTATCATTATTTAGTGAATTCAGTTCTCACTATTTGCCGGAAAAACACAAATTGTAAGAGGAACAGACCAAAAGTATGAGCCAAATATTCTGTGAAAATCTGGACAGTGGAGAACTATGGCCTCAACTCCCTGAATCACAAGTGGTGGTATGGATAGAGAATCCAGGTTCTTGTTTGAGCCTGAGCAACACTAACCGCCAGGTATACCTAACTGGGGCATTTTACACACACACACACACACACACACACACACACACACACACACACACACACACACACACACACACACACACACACACACACACACACACACACACACAGGAGCAGCATAACTCCTGCAAATAAAAGAACAAAACTCTCCTTACCAACATGACTCTGGCAGCACCAATGGAACAGCAGCAGCATAACTTCTGTAACTCAGAGCAATAAGAGAACAAGAACAGAGTTTCAGTTAGTTTAACCTCCATGCATGAATCCATGTTAGTGTGGAAACTCCACTTCATTAATTCTTCCCAACAAGTCTTGCAGGTGTAAAAGTGGGGGGGCTCCCCCTCACCTGGCACTATGGTTCCGGCTCCCATGTCTCTATACGTAAGACACTATAGTCACTGGGTGTAGCAATTTCAATGATCAATGCTACTTTTGTCTTCTTTTCATGGACTACTATATCTGGTTTTCACGCATCTATTTTTTGAATGTTTGGTAATGGATAATCCCGTGTGATATAAACATCATCATTTTCTATAATGCTTTGTGACTCGTGTTTCCAGTGTTTTTCAGCTACTTCAATACTATAATTTTTGCACAATTCCTAATGCAACAGTCTTGCTAGATTATTATGCCTTTCAGTATACAGTCCTTTTGCCATTAGTATATCACAACCAACAACAACATATGTGACTGTTTCCAATTTTGTTTTGCAAAGCCTACATTTGTCTGTTTCTCCCACATGTTCAATGGACTCTGTAAACCAGCCTGTACATAGTCCACTATCTTGGGTCGCCAATATTAACCTTTCATCTTTTGGTTTAAATTCTTACCTCTCCTTAACCACTCCTATGTTTCATCCTGATCAGCATGAGGTCGTTCCAAGGGTTTTCTATACTTGTAACTATATTTATGCATTTTCCACATTTCTTCCCTTCTCATCTGATCCTTCACCTTATATACTTTATTTTGATTTTTGGCACATTCAGTAGCTGCTTGATTTATATCTACTTCTAGTGTGATTTTAATTCCCTCTTGACACAGATATGCTTCTGCTAAACTAGGCAGGGAAGTCATTCTCCTCATGTTTTAAAACTTTCACTACATTTTTGTCTTGTGAGATCAGCGTATATGTATGCAGTCCTACAATTGCAGATCTATACATATAATTAGTTTCAAGGAGACCCATACCTCCCTCAGAATGGGGAATATATAATCTTGGTATGCACTGATTTTTATAAATTATTTGATAAGCATGAAGCATCCTACTTGTTTTCCTGTCCAACCATTCCAACGCCTTTTGGGACCAGTCACTCCAAAACTATAAGTCAGAACAGGAAGAGCAAGTTGGTTTATAGCGTGGACTTTGTTCCTAGATGTCAACACTATTTTCAGTATTAATTTTAGTCTTCTAAAATATCCCTTACTAAATTTTATTTGTATTTGTTCATGATTTATTGTTTACCGTCACCAGTTCCCAAATATTTATACACTCTCTCTTGCTCAAGTTCTTTTATATCACATTCCTGTCCCAAATGATATTTTCCTGGTGCTGCAGTTTTCCTCCTTTAAAGGTTGCTTTTGCACATTTATCAAGACCAAATGACATTCTTATATCTGAAAAAGTTTTAACCACTTGCAGTTCTGCTTTCAGTTCCTCATCTGACGAACTATACTGTTTTAAATTATCCACAAAAAGAAGATAAGTCTTTACATTTTGTTGTTTTCTCAGAGCCAGATTATAGCCATGACCTAATCTCTTAAGTAGGCAGCTTAATGGGTTAAGGGCAAGACAAAAGAGCAGCGGTGACAAAGAGGCACCCTGGAATATCCCCCTTTGAATCTCTGGAATTATAATTTGTCCTTCACCATGGCTTAACTGCAAAGTGGTTTGCCACTGTTTCATGGTCACTGTAATGTAATCAGTCAGTGTACAGTGTATCTTACACATTTTTAAGCACTCTTTTATCCATGAATGTACTTTTTTTAGTCTCTCCATACCATACTTAGATTCTTCCCCTTTTTATAGTTTTCCGTTATGACTTTATTTAACAACAAATGATCCTTTGTTCCATATGACTTTCTTCTGCTACTCTTTTCTGCTATTGTCATGCTTGAGTTTTCTTCTAAGTGACTATAAACTCATCGGAAGGCAAGTTATTGGTTTGTAGCTTTTAGGATAGCTTGCAGGTTCACTCTTAAGTAGGAGCATTGATTTTCCTGTTGTTAGCTAGGCTGATGTCTGTTTGGGGTGCACTACAAATAGTTCTTACTCATGACTAAATCTTCATGTAAAGATGTTAATACTTTTAGCCAGAAGTTAGGTACTGCATCTGAGCCTGGGGTGTTCCAATTAGGAGTTTTTCTTAACTTTGTTTCAATCTCTCTGGTGGTTGCTTCATCCCATTTTATATCCTGAACATTTAAACTTCGTATTCTTTCTTTTACTTATTCTATCCATTTAGCATATGTGTTATGTTCCACAGGATCTTCATAGATATTTCTCCAAAATGTATCTATTTCTTCTTTTTTGGTGGTGTTTCAATTCCTTTTCCCTTGTTTCTCAATTCTCTATAAAACATTTTTGGATTTTTGAATAAATTGCTTATTTTGTACTTTTCCTTTATATGTATCTCTATATCTTCTATGGTCTTTCTGCCTGTGCTGATATTTTTAGTTTATTATTTGCTATAGTCAACAATAGATCCTGATCTGTTTTGATACTGAGCATTGCTTTTATCACATCTATCTTTCTGAGTATTTTTGTTGAGCTGTTCCCTCTGCTATAGTCTTCCAACAGTGACACTTCTTATTAATTGTTTTGTAGTTTTCTCTATTCGATACTTACATGATGGCATTTGGTTTCTCCCATTCCTTCCCTTTACTGCCCTGTACTTTTGCAATAAGATTTTATCTATTATTAATTTAGATGCACAGTAATATATCCTATTTACAGATTCTCCTCACAAGCTCGAAGTTTCAAACCTTTGATCTGCAAATGGTCGATATCACAAGATCAAAGTTTTGAAACTTGGAACATTTTGATTGGAGATCAGAGTACAGCGCGGAACAGGACATTTACCATTTTCCTCACTCTAGTGCACTCTCAGAGTTAGTATATTTATTTAGCAGGGGGTGTGGGGGCAGAGGGGCTTGCTCCCCTGGAAAAATGTAAACAACAATTTTGTTTTCATTTTTTTATTACAGTTTTGAAGTTTCAAAACTTTGATCTTATGGTCTCGACCATTTGCACTTTGAAGTTGTGAAACTTTGAACTTGTGAAGTTGATCACTATTTACTTCTGTTACATTGCATGCCTCTCTATGAACAGTCTTGATTACTGTGTTCATTTGTTTTATCAAACTTCTAAATTTGGGGGTTTTATTGACTTTCTGTAATCTATTTTTTTCATTGATCTTAATATGTCTGTCCATCTCTATTAAATCAAGCAACTTTTCTCAGATCATTTTCTTCTAAACTGAGGGCACATTCTTTGTATTCCATTTCCTGCAGGCATTCCAGAGAAAGTTCCAGGGCATCTTCCTGTGACACATTCTCTTCAGATTCGTTTTGTGTCATCCGTTGCTCTTTCATATGGGAACTCACTGGCCTATCATTCCACAACTGCATCAGTGTTGCCACAGTTTCCTATTGCTTCCCTTGCTGTGCAACTCCAACTGAACTTTTGTACATGTTTCCTATGGAAGGCTCCAAAGTATCTTCATATAGCAACTGATCAGATGTTTCCCACTCCACTGGTTTCTCATTAATTTGAGGATCAGTTGCTGTATCCTGCTGCAATGTTACCAGAGTTAGATTTTGTACATTACATCCTTCACTTCAAAGGTAATCCACACCCTCAGTTTCTATTTCTTTAACTTCTCCATTACTAATTCTCTTTTCTACTTTTCCTCTTTGTTTTCTTATTTTTGCATTGTAAAAGTTTTCATATCTCGCTGTTCTTGCCTGCATTTCTCTTCAAATGTCTTTGGTGCTACTGCTTATGCATATATTAGTTTTGCTTTCTCATTTGCATAAATATTGCACCATATTAAATCTCTCTTTCTTTCCCATGTCCATATTTCTTCTTTCAGATGTCTCCTGCTCCACCTGTTTCTCTTGGGACTCATTGTTTCATCATACTGTGATATAACCTGTGTTAGATTTTCTACCCTAGATCCTTCACTTTGCAGGTATTCTATAACTTCAGTTTCTATTTTTTTAACTTCTGTTTTACTAATTTTCTGTTCCACGTTCTCTCTTTGTGATCTTATTTTTTGTATTGTGAAATTTTCCATATCTGGATGCCTTTACCTGTATTTCTCTTTAAATATCTTTGGGGCTGTTTATTTTTGTTGATTAATAGAATATTTATTTGTGCAATGTGACCAGTCTCATGACTAAGCAGAGTACATTAGTGTAAGTACTCTCTAATCAAATTACTAAAGAAATAAATAAATGCATAAATGCATAAATAAATAAATAAATAAACATTAACATGTCTGCCCAGGAAATAAATAGAGTTGGCAATACAGATAATAATAACAGACATCTCTGTGATAGGATATGTGGCCAACATGAAGGGGGTCTATATTAGATACTCAAAGAGGCATTTCATCAAATGTCTCTTCATCGACCTGTAAACCACAAAAACACAAATCAGTGAACGTGCATACAAGTGATTTCTTTCCCTGGGAAAGAAATCACTTACCCTAAACAAAAAAAAAAACACATCACTACGATCAATACAAAGTGGGGGCTTTGTCCCCTACATCCCCAACGTGGGGGGCTGTGCCCTCCATACACCTCCTAACTAAATATACCAACTCCGAGATCACACTTCAGTGTGGAAAACGGCAAAGTAACAGAGGTGGACAAGCGAAAGAAATCACTTATATGACCGTTCGCTGTTTTGTGTCGATGAAGAAGCATTTGATGAAACACCTCTTTGAGTATATAACAGGAACCCCATGAAGGCATTCCTGACCCCTGTTTTGATGAAACGTTTGCATCAGAACTACTAGATAAAAAGACTCGAATTCTGCTTGCGACATAAACAGGAAATTTTGGAGAGGCAAATATGTTTGTCAGAGAATTTTCATTCTCTGAAATAGGCTCCCCATCAATGTGAAGCAGAGTTTTTCCCTAAACTTATTTAGGCACAACTTGGACCAATGGGTGGGTAATCAGAAATTCACCCCTTGTCTGGAACCTATATTTCTGATGGACAGTGGCAGTCAGTAAATCATCCTCATATAAATTACATTTGTGGGTTGCATTTGGATTGCACAATTAGGCTTATTAGGGCCATAATGATTGTTAGCCTAGTATAAACCTATGAACCATGAACATTTTATTTATTTTATATAGATATAGGTGAGGGGGTGAAAAAGTGTTGCAGCGGATAGCATTGTTGGCTGACAACAATAAGTTCTCCATTTCATTTCTTGGCTGGAGTATTTTCTCTGTGGTATCTACATGAAGTATGTACATTGGTGACTTCCAATTTCTCTCTAGGAGTGTGTTTGTGTGTGCATGTATGTGTGTGTGTGTGTGTGTGTGTGTGTGTGTGTGTGTGTGTGTGTGTGTGTGTGTGTAAGCCCACTCCCCCGCACCTAGTGAACTTCATGGATGGAATTGGCTTTGTACTAGGTAACTATAGGAGTCCAAAAAAGAGTAGGACTGACTATAGCCTTCACATTTGTGACATGTAGTGACATACTTAGGCTAGGATTTAGGGTGACACCTTAGTATGTGAAGGATGATGATCAGCCTATTAGCTGATTATTGTAGGATAGGGAGAAGGCAGATTGTAGTTAGTTTAATTTGTGATGAGTATGGAAAAATATGAATTTGCTTTCCTTAGTATTCATTGAGAATTGCTTATTGAGTAGTAAGTAATGGTTTGAAGCTTAGATAGTATTGTTTTGTGGCATGGAACAGATTTACAGAACACAGTGTCAAATGCATATAGAACAAGGCTGTATAATTTGAGGAAGATGGGCAATAAGTTAATGAATAGACTCAACAGCATAGCGAGTAAGATCGAACCCTGTGAAATGTATCTGATGATTTTATGTGAGATTTTATGTGGTGGTGTTGCATTTCTCTGAGCAGGTTCTGATGATGATGTAACTACAAAACCAGACTAAGACAGATGCACCAGCACTAGAATATGCCAGGGAGTTAAGTAGCAGTTTATAACTGAGAGAGTGAATAACTTTCGTAAACTCAACAAATAAGGCACTTGTAAAGTTGCCTGTATTGTGCTGGGAACATTGTTTCAGTAGAGGATGTGTAAAGCCTCACACTTTTCTAATTTCTCCAAATGTTTAGGGTTTCTAATACATTAACAGTAATAGACCCTATTCCAAAGTTTGGGGACAATTAAAGTTCAAGAAATTAGTATTGCTTCACTTTTTGATGTTTGCTAATAGTGCTCTTCTCAGTAACAAAGATTTACCCAGAACTGTTCTTTCTGTAGTTCATTTGTATTTCCTGTACTAGTAGCATTTGTAAGAATACCTGAACATTTTTTATTAGTCCTTTTGCTCCATCAACTACTGTTGGAATTATCTTGGTATCTTTATTTCACATTAATCTAGTTTCTGCTTGCATATCACAGGGTTTTAGGACTTTATGTCTCTCAGTATGCAGGATGTTATAGTTCACCTATGCACAGTTTTTTTCCTGGTAATTAATACCTATATATTAATTTTTACTTTGACTATACGATTTAGTTTTCTTCTGACTACCTTCTTAACGTAGTATTGGATGATCTCATCTGTTCAGTACTACTTTGTTTTCAAAATTTTTTTGAGGTACATGTTTCCAGTATTCCTCAGCTGTTTGTTGCAGTATTAGCACAATCCTCACTGGAACAATACTGCCACATTGTTGGGTCTTTCAGTGTACAGACCCTCACCCATACGTATAACAAAGCAAGCAACAACATGCTCAGTTGCTTCTAGGTCTGTATTCCAGAACCTACTATTGTCTGTATCACTTATCTTTTCTAGACATTTTAAAGCTGTTTGGGTGCTCCTGTGTGTTATGAATCTATTCTGGTGTGTTGAAAGCAAGTTGTATTGGTAAAGCTACATTGTAAGTTAGTTGTATACAGCTTTTTCATGTCATGTATCTAGATGAGGTAAGAGACAAAGAGAGGAAGAGAGAGAGAGAGACAAGGAGATAAGTCAGATCTTTATCTTATTAGCACATTTTGGTATGGGAATGATAATAGCTTTTTTCTATATATTTGGGAATGTCTGCTGTGTATCAGAGAGGTTAAATCCAAGGCATATGTCATGGGATAATAAATATCTGCATTGTTTAAGGAACCAGGGAAGAGACCATCTTAGACAGGGGATCTATTGTAGTACTGAATTATAGTTTGTATGTGTGTGTGTGTGTGTGTGTGTGTGTGTGTGTGTGTGTGTGTGTGTGTGTGTGTGTGTGTGTGTGTGTCTGTGTTTGTGTGTCTTTTTTGGGAGATTTTCTTGGGAAAAGTTAAGGCTCTAGTGTTGAGGGATTAGGGTTTACTGACTGATAGTTGAAAGGAGCAATGGGTAATTCTATGGCACAGTCTCTCAGGGTTAAAGAATGAAAAGTGATGTTTGATTTAGTATGACCAGTAAGTTAATGTACTTCTATTCAGAAAAGTATGTATTTTGAGAATGTTGAGTTTTGTATGTTACAAAGATAAATGCCTTTCGTGTGCCTTACTGCTATTTTAGATTCATTGCAAAGCTTAATGTACTTAACATGGCCAGTGGAGACAGTGTTTGCTTCCAAGATTTCCAGACATTTTTTTTGTTTGAGTGGGTGGCAGAGTCCTAATGCCATCTAAGGGAAATGTTTGTCAGTGGCAGAAAAAGGAACTATATTTTCTAATATGTTCATACTCCAAATGACTCAATTTTAAATCTAGCTGAAAAGTCATCATCAATGTCCTCGTGTAGGGGAAGGAGATTGTAATCCTCATAATTTTTTCTATCATACAGTATATGTTTATATTTCGAGTCAATACAAGCTAGAAAAAGGAAATAATTGTACTTCTCTTTCAGTCATGAGCAATTCATTATTTTGTCATTCATTATTTAAAAAAAACATTTATTAAAGCAGAGAGTGATAATTAATTAGGCAATTTACAATTAAGTGTTCTTGAAAATGATGATAAATATTTAATTTAATCAACAATTAAGTGTGAGGATTATATACAAAGGAGATAGGATGAGTGTATATCACTTAGAAGTACATTCACTTTGAACCGGTAATTAAAATAGAAACACTGCATGAGGTTGTGGAATAATAGATGGGAATTTGCAATGTGTTTTTAGCTGTACTCTTTAAAAAAAAAAAAAAAAGATTTGTGGAGTATGAGATGCTGACTGGATGGGTGATCACAAATTTAAATCTGGGATAAGTGGTAAAATTTTATTACAGAAGAACGTTATTAGTCAGTAATGGGTTAAATGGCTAAGTTTCTTGAAAGTATAGGCCATAAGTTTAGAAAGAATCTATGAACCTGTGAGCATATGTGGCTGTATAAATGTTCACACTGTGTCACTGCAGTGAAGAAATCAGTGTTGAAATGCTGACTAATCTAGTTTGTGTCTTCACTGCTATACAAGTATATTATTTGCATTTTGTACTGGTATTATTTAGTATAGGGGTGCTTAACCTTTTTGGCTCAGTGATATACCTCTCATACTCTTAGACCAAGAAATCTGGACAAAACCATACATAAAAATTAGACAAAGGCTAAAAATAGGGACAATTTTTAAATATTGCTCTTACAAACTTAAAAAGATGATAAAATAACAGGTTTTGCATTAGCATCAGTTTTCTGAAGGATGTGAAGTCTGAAACTCAAATGTCTGTCATTATTTTATAACTTCAATCTGCAATGATTTGCCACTAGTTTCCCAGAAAACCATAATTTTACAAAAATGTACCAAAATTATGAGACAAAAATCTGGACATTCTGCGAATATCTGTACAGTTGAGAGGTATGCTCAGGGGACACTTATCATAAGTTCAGGGGCCACTTAATCATACTTGGCAAGGCTTGGGGGGGTTCACATCCACATGTCCAACATGTGTCTAGACATTTAAAATAGTTTGTTATCAGGCATACTGAGGGCCAGATAAAAAGCCTCAGTGAGCAGGACTGTGACCCCAGGCCACCTGTTGGATACCCCAATTTAGCATATTGGAATTGACCTTGTTTTATAGGACTCCTGAAGGTTCCTGAATAAGTGTGTCTTTTTATTCGAGATATATAGTTCAGGTAGTAAACATTATGAACAGTCACTAAGCATTGATTTGAATAAACACATTATCTTTCAAAACCCACCCACTACCAGTCTATTCCCTTAGGATATGCCTGCTTATGTTTTGAGAGGGCTTTGGATGCAGTGATTATTGTTAGTGCTTGGTATTTCATTTGTGATGCACTGTATCACTAGATGAAGCAACATCAGCCTATAGTAAAGTGCATTATGTGGTCTTTTTGTCATCTTTTCTGACTGCAGTACATTTCAGAGTTAAAAGACAAAACATAAAAAGCAGGACATTTCTAGTTGAGATCTGTCCTGGGGAAAGTGAAGACAGTGTAATGTCTAAAAGTCAGTCACAAAGGGGAATAGGAGTCTAGCAAGTAAAAAATAAGAGACTGTATTTCAGAGAAACCAGTCAGAGTAAAACATAGGAGCAGAAGGAAATGAACAAGGTGATCACCAAAGGAGAAAATCTGGCACATATTGCGATGCTTGTATACACCTTAAATCTATCAGATGAGAGAGGTATGGTGCCATTAAGCAAGGCCATGGAGGTGGCAAAAACATGTTTGGTGAGCAGGTTGGAGGTACCATTCTCAGAAGTATTGCCTCTAGCAGCAGCCAGCACATAGTGTTAAGGATTAAGGAGTGTTGTGACTGGTTTCAGTGGTCAGCAATGAAGAAGTGCTTAAGACTGGCAGAGGGATGGGGACAGACCTGGTCGAGAACCCACCTCCATGCAAGGTAGACTCAAGAGAGGGGTGCTTAATGCATGCTTAGAAAGATACATTTTGTGACTGCACCTTTAAACTAAGGTGGGAAAGGGCAGTCAAGCTGACAAAAGCAGAAGAGGGTATAGGTGTTTAGGGAATAGTCAGAAAGCAAAAAAAAAAGATACAGAACATAGCAGTGGAACAAGTGTAACTTGGAAATTGACTCAGTAATCTTACTCTAGAGTGCAGTGCATCTGAATAGGAAGATGGGGAAACTGTAAGCAGTGATAGGATTGGAGTTTTAGCAGTGCTGATATCCTGAAAGCTTAGGGTAATGACATGGGGACATGAAGGTGCTGGGTCTATATTATAACATCGAATCTTACAAAGATCGAATGTTATAATATCGAACCTATAATGTTGAACGCTGAAAACAGTGAAGGTGCAGGACACCAAATTCTTTCCCAGGGAAAGAATTCAGCGGGCCGTTGCTGTGGCTTCACTGCTTTCAGCGTTCGATATGTTGGAGCGTTACGGGTCGGGTTCAGGTAAGTGTGCGATTGTGTGTAGGTTAGGGTTAGGGGGCAGGTTAGGTGAGTTAGGGTTAGGGAGCGGGTCAGGTAAGTGTGCAGTTGTGTGGACATTAGTGTTAGGGCACGGGTCAGGTAAGTGTGCGATTGTGTGTAGGTTAGGGGGAGGGTTAGGTGGGTTAGGGTTAGGGTGTGGGTCAGGTAAGTGTGCGGTTGTGTGTAGGTTAGTGTTAGGGAGCAGGTTAGGTGAGTTAGGGTTAGGGCGCAGGTGAGGTGAGTGTGCGATAGTGATGGACCTTAGGGTTAGGGTCGGGTTAATGTAAGTGGATAGTTAGTAGTGTATGTAAAGTTTAGTTTAGGTTTAGGTGTAGGATTTTAAGTGTATGTGTGTGTGGATTGCTGATTTTTGTGTGTGTTTGTGTTGTGTGTATGTTTCTCGGAATAGCGATTTTTTTTCCCTGGGAAAAAATCGCTATTCTGACTGTTCGATGTCTGCGGATTTCGGTGTTTAGGGTTCGATATTATAACATTCGATCTTTGCAGATTTGATGTTATAATATAGACCCGAAGGTGCTTGGGTATATATTGTGCAAGAATGACAGAGAAAAGATAGGTCATCATGATGTAGCAATCTCCCTAAAGAAGGGCATCAGAAGGGCATCAGATGGGGCCAAGAATGCAGCTAAAGTTAGAAGCTAGTCTAAGTTCCTTAGCAACTGAAAGATTCACAGCTTAATGTTATGCATATGGTGGCAGGGCCTTTGAGAAGAATAGCCACAGCACCCTGCAGTGCTTGACAACTTGTTCATTAGTTAGTAAGTTAGTTACACTTTGTTAGAAAGTTATACCCATACATCCCAGGCATGAATTTATAGTCACTTATCCAATCATGAAGACTGGTTTTGAAGGCAGATAGAGTGTTAATTTTGTTGGCACATAAATGGAGTTTACTCCTCAAGAAGGGAACATGTTGGGTTATGAATCTGTCATGACAAAAAATATTGTTGATCTTGAGGCAGAAACTAAGCTCTTTAGCATGAGTGTTAGACTGTTGGTTCTGTGAAGATGGAGGTAAAAAAGGGTAAGAACTTTCAGTGCACAAAAGACCAAGCAAATCTTACCCCTCTGAAGATAGTTTTTGAGAAGATATGAGACAAAGTAGAGGGATAGGGCTTTTAATCTTTCAGAGTAACTTAGGTAATGTAATGTAATCTAAAGGGGTAACTGTGAATAGATTCACACAGATACAGAAAAACAGTCGAAAACTAATCTCACTATGTTTTCTTGACTGTCCCATGCTACCCTAGCAACTGACCCAGAATCACACATGTATGTGGTATACACACACACATAAGCTTTTGCTAAAAAAATGTTGTAGCCTGTGGAGTCATAAAAAAACAAAACCTGGCTGCTGTCAGAACTGTAAGATGCAATCTTTATGGTCTAAATTAAGTAATTTAATTTCTTACTATTTTTCAAAGTTAGCTGGATTGAGATTAACCTCTTCCCTTCTAGTATCCTATTTACAAGAGTGCAGTCTGATGTAAATGTATATTTCTTTTCTGTCTAGCAGGACACACTGTTGATACATTTTTAACACAAGCAGCTTTACAAATATATTTTCAACACAAGCATCTGTACAAATCAGTTTGATATCAAATGACATGTAATTATTTACAAAATTCCCACTGCCCCACTTCTCCAGGCATAGCTGGCAATACCTCACATTGTCACAGATGGCAACAGAGCATTGGTAGTAGTGGAACTGATAGAAACAGAGCAAGAAAAGGATCTGGGATGTTGATCATACCTGGATTAAACCACCAGGTACAAAGTAAGGAGTAGTAGCATCAGCAAACAGAATGATGGAATGTATGCTCAGGGAGATAGATTCCAGAAAGATGTGAGGCTTCCAGGCTTTCACTGCACTGGGCATTGGTCAGGTCCCACCTTCAGTAACATATGCATTTCCCAATGTCATATAAGGGCAGTAACATGCATTTGAAGAACAAATGACATTTACTAGCCTTAATACTGGAAATTAATTTAGGTAGTAGGGTCTTAACTTTTTGCATCAAAGACAACATAACACAACACAGAAGGGCAATAGGGTGGAAGATTTCCATGTATATGCATTTATATTTAACATGAGTTGCTAGACTTAGTTGAAATGATACAGAGAGCAATTCTGGGAAATTTGAATTCACTAACATGTTTGTGTTTTATTCTGCCCTTTATTATTTACAGTGTATTTTTGATATTGAAAAATGTTGGTACATTGCTAAGCTGTGATTCCGAAATCTACTCAGTTGTACTTGTAATGTCTGAAAATGTATTTGCATTCAGTTTTATGAAGTGAATCAAAGTGCTTGCACAAGCTAGGATAAAAAGGAAATCCATTTACACAGCAAAAAAAGTTATATAGATTTATCCAGCATGGTATTTAGAATTAATTAATTACAATTCCTATGCTATAAACCATAACAAATATTAAACTTTAATTTATATATGGCACAGAGCATTTCAAATCCTAGAAAGCAGTTTACAGTCCTAGCATGCTAGCATAATCAGTTCAGTACTGTCCTGTTTTTTTAAGAACATCTAACAAGATTCTAACCAACGAGGAACTGTATATGAAGGAGTCATATGCTTGTACTTCCTTGGTTAGACATTCACAATGCTTCCATTCTTGTATGTGTAGAGTAGCTTCTACAACTTCCAAGACAACCAGGAAGCCTTGGCTACAGGAGAGATTCAGGTAAGAGTTGGATAGACCTTTACTATATCAGTAATTTTTTCCACAGTTAGCAATTGCAGCTCTTCTGTTCTTACTTGCTTATTATACAATGACTAGTCATTAACATTTAAAAAAATGCATGCCTATTGGTCAGCCCAACCAGCGTGCCTGTTGTAAAATCGAGCATATACCTATAAAAAAAAAGTCCGGTCGATGGACTTTCTTCCATTAATATATGCTATGGAGCTTTCCAATTTTCTTGAGTTTTTTTTTTTTTTTTCAAAAAAAACAAAGTTTGAAATCCCAACAGTTCAGAGGTACAAGAGAGATGGGAAAGAGAAAATACAAGGAAAAATGTGGTACATTGTGCAAAACTAAAGAAACGCACCTGCTTTTCCTTGTATTTCTGCGCTGTTTCTCTCGCACCTCAGAACTTCCTGGGCTTCAAACTTTTATTTATTTTTTTTAATAAAAAAAAAATGGCAACAGAAATCTTCCTTTCTCTATTGTTTCTTTTCCAAAGCACTGATGTACTCCATAAGCATGGGAATGCAAGTCCCAAATACATGCGCAATACATCAAGAAAGCCCCAGGATACCGAAAAAGTGGAAGAACACCACAGCACCATTATACAAAAACATTACTTAAGAAAAGTAAGTAAATTTTTCCTTGAGTAGTAATTTTTTCTGAAGTAATGTCATTGTATAATAACAATAACCAAGTCTTGGGTATGATATATTAAATATTTACCCATGGTTGCCTTTGTTTAATCACTCAGGCATCAACCTTGTCAGTAGACCACACCAACCATGGGTATTCATTATACAACGTCCCCCCATTAATATTCAAAAATGTGCACGACATTGTAAATCAGAGTTATAGTAATGGAAAAAGGTCCGGTCACCCAGACTTTTTCCATTACTATAACTCTTACAGCAACACTGTCTCGCTATGTTAAACAAGTTTAAAATAGCGAGACAGCTTTAAAAAAAGCAACGGAGATTCTCCGTTGCTTTTTTTAAAGCTGTCTCGCTATGTTAAACTCATTTAACATAGCGAAACAGTTTGTAAAAAGTAGCGGAGATCTTGCTTTCTCCGTTGCTTTTTTCAAAACTGTCTCGCTATGTTAAATGGGTTTAACATAGCGAGACAGCTTTAAAATAAGCAACGGAGATTCTCCGTTTTTTAAAGCTGTCTCACTATGTTAAACCCATTTAACATAGCAAAACAGTTTGTAAAAAGCAACGGAGATCTTGCTTTCTCCGTTGCTTTTGCCCACAACTCTGATGTATGGCGTAGGCATACGCATACGCAGTACATCAAAACTGCCGCAGAATACCAGACAGCTGCGGAAGGGCAGCAAGGAGGCATTATACAATGCCATTATTTAAGAAAAGTAATTAGTTTTTTTCTTAAATAATGTCATTTTATAATAGCAGTAACCAACTTCTGGGTGTGGGTACTGCTGGATTTACCCACGGTTGGCTTTGTTTGGCCACTCGGGCTTCGTCCTCATGACCAAACCATGCCAACCGTGGGTAAATCCAGCATTACCCACACCCAGGCGTGGGTTATTGCTATAATATACCACAGTCAGTCATTGGTTATTGCTATATTGCATCTTGGGGGATACCACCATACTGTATTACTTCCATCCTTCTAATGTAAAAGGAAAGGTAAAATCTATGTTCTCCCTTTTTCATGAGTACATATGTCCTGAACAGTAGTTGGTACTAAACAAACATACCATTCAGTTTTAGAATTCCTCAAAATTCTGTCTTTTACAGAGTAAATTAAAGCAAGTGTTCTAAGTCAGTATATTGTTCACATTATGTTACAATTCAAAATTTAGTTTTTATTTAGTTATTTGGTTCATCAAAGATTTCTAAAATAAAACATTCAAATTATTTAATTCCGGAGTTCTTAAATGCACAGGTGTCTTTGTAGTTCTTTTAAAACATTTTAGCAATAATCTCTCTTTGGAAAAATCATTTTTGTTATGTTGTTATGCCTGTCCCTTGTACTTGACTCTTACAGTTACAACCAGTTACAACTTCCTTTATCTGTAAACTCCTTCAGAAACTCAAACCTTGTACTCCCTCTGCAGATAACCTCCCAGCAGAATACCTTCAAGTAGCTGCCAAACCCTTAGCTTATCCAATATCCATCCTTATAAACAGAACAATCACAGAAGGTACCATCCCTTCCATATGGAAAGTATCCCATATAATCCCTTTGCATAAAGGATGTAAATCCACTGACATTTCCAACTAACGTCCAATTGCTCTACTCTCTCCATTAGCCAAAATAATGGAAAGATGTATCCACCATCAATTACTCCAACACCTGCTCCATAACAACTTACTTGCTAACTGTCAGCATGGCTTTAGACCCTTTCATAGCACCACTACTGCCCTACTAAGCTTTACAGACTGTATTAACAGAAATCAAAACAACAACTCTCTTTCATCTGCTCTGTTTATAGACCTATCAAAAGCTTTTGATATGGTCAACCATAGCTTACTTATCAGTGCTCTAAAAGCCCAATCTCTTGACCCACAAGCTATTCTTTGGTTTAAATCCTATCTAGATAACAGACATCAAGCAGTACTCTGGGACAACAATCTTTCCACACCCCTCCCTGTGAACACTGGAGTCCCTCAAGGCTCTATCCTAGGCCCTCTTCTTTTTTCTATCTTTATTAACAATCTCTACACTATTGTTCCACAAGCCACTTGCATACAATACGCTGATGACTCTACTCTAATCTGTACTGCCAAGTCCTCATCCTCTCTCCAAACCCTTACTCAAATGGTATTTAATTCTGTAGAAAAATGGTTTACTGATCAATGTCTCCTCCTCAATCCCAAGAAAACCAAACTATTACTCTTCACTCCCACTCAAAAATCGCCTCAGATCCACTTCACTATTAACTCCTATAATGGAACTTGTATCTCCCCTGATCCTACTGCATGCCTTCTGGGTATAACCATTGATCACAACCTCAGCTTTGATGACCAGATCAATAATACTATTCAAACTATCAATAAAAAACTAGGCTCTCTGTATAGAATCAAACCCTTCCTTACACAACTGGCTAGAACTTCCATTGCCCAGGCTCATCTTACTTCTACCCTATTCTATGCTTCTGCCATTTATACCAATCTATCTAAGCACAATCTTACCAAGCTTGAATCTAGCTATAATAATATAGTTAGATTTGCTACTGGCTCTCCCTATAGAACCCACCACTGTCTCAACCTCAAACAACTCAAATGGTTAGAACTACAAAACCAACTATGATATAATCAACTTGTAATCACACAAAAAATTCTGTACCACCCTACTAATACTCCTATCCTCTCTAACCTGATCTCCCCATATAAAAATCTTACAACACTACGCTCAGCTAGCAAGTTACTAATTGCCAACATTAAATCTAATAACAAAGCTGGGGACTCACTCTTTACCAATGTGGTGGGCAAAATCTGGAACAACCTTCCTACAACACTAACCTCTCTTTCATCTACTCCACTCTTTAAGAAACACCTCAAAGATCACCTAAAAATACATTGGCTATGTCCCTGCTCAATGCCTGACTAAATATTATTATTCTCCTTCCTCTGCCCCTTTTTCCCCTACCTCCTGGGCTACTGCCCCTCCATAGTTCTAACTATTACAAGCTAACTCTTCTCTATTTATATCTTCCAGCCTACTTCTCTTCTCCCTCTTTGACTAAGTGAATGTCAATTTGCTTTTCATGCCAATTTGCTTTTCTTGTCAAAAACTGTATGAACTTGTGCTTATTGTGCCTTATAACTGATTGATTAATTGCTGTTTAAAACCTATACCAAGACTTTGTAACTTTGATTCACTCAAATTGCTTGTACTCTCTTTACAAACATTTTGTGCTTCAAAATGTATTTTTTAAGCTTGTTTTTTTATTCTAACTATTGTATGTAGTAATCTTATCATACTTGGAGCTTTTCTCCCCGGGCTTCTACTGAAAAAGGATATGTATCCAGCTAGACTAGCCCGGTCAACAAATATAAAATAAAAATAAAAATAAAAATAATAAAATAAAAATCTTCAGTATATGGTTTAAAAAAGACAAGATACTAACAAAAGTGTTTTCCAATTAGTTATAGCTATTATTGTATCCTGTATAACACGTACATGGCATGGTTCTGTTTTTTGCTCTGCTTGCGCTACTTCAGCAAATCAGGCTGCCCCATTTGAACATTATGTTATCTTACTTGTCTTGGAATGTGGGTTCTTCATTTGCTTTTTTTTGTCTCATTTACTTTTCTTTACTACTTCATTTTGTTTGCCACCCTGTTGAGCAATTTATGGAGTATTGTTATTAAAGCTGCAGTTAAACTTACAATTTGGTTGGGTTACTCCTTTACTGGATTGCACAAGACTTCTGAAACCTCTTACTATAGTAAGCACCTGCTGCCACCATGGGATTGTTGTTGCTGACTATTCTGATTCTTTTCCCAGTGGTGGCCATAAAACTGGTGGTATAATGTTTGCAGAAGTGCATATTACAAGTTACAATGCTGGAAATCTGCAATAGGTATTGTTTGTTATTGACTGAACTATAGAAGCTGATAGTCATTCGTTCATTCCAGACATTTGGGCTGGCACACTATCATTTTAGAGTGATAACTTGTTAAAGGAAATAGTTATGTAACAGTTTTATCATCATGTTGTTAATACTAAAGAATGGCTCTCTGTCTCAACTGCAATATCAAAGTTTGTGGAGTTATGAATGTTGACCATCTTTAACAGATAAACTGTAACTGTATCCTCGCATTTTGCATACATCTGGGGTTTTTTTGAAACAAAAAATAAAAAACAGTGGAAACCACTGAGAAATTCACTACAGGACATTTTATGTTAAAAAAACGAGTATGCACTTTTGTCTGTGATGCAATGAATCAAATTTCATCAGACTAGGTGAATAAAGACATACAGTTTGTTAATATACCACTGCCAAACAAATCATATGATGCATGACAACCAATAGAAGACATTTTACTCAATGTATGAAAAACAAAACTCACAAAGAATCAAAATGTATACTGTAACTTATTGCTTAACTATTTTGAAATCATTTTGGAAGCATTTTGGCTTCCCTTCCCTTTTTCATATAACATTTAGAATTGATATTGGTATTGATACCTGCACTTCTGCAAGCATAAAATAAAATCTTCTGTTTGTTGTTCCTGAAATCAAATTGCTCTTCCCTGTCCCCTTCCCTAAGGTCCTTTGGAACATGATATAAAACATAAAATATAT